>NW_027469566.1:0-100348 GCF_051020765.1 Lasioglossum baleicum
AAAAGACACCTTAAGTCACGGTTTGGATATGAAAGTAGATCGTCATACCGTTTGAGAACGTTACCAATTCTTATTAAGTCAAACGATTTATAGATGGCCTTACCTTCCGCGAAATTCACCCGCTTCATAGAGATTACAAATTTGTGATGAGAGATAGAAACTTTTATTCATTTCAGTGACGAGCACTTTGACTTCATGCATAGATGACAAGATGAAGGGTCATACCGTTTAAGAACGTTACCATCCTCTTTGATAATCGAACGTATAAGTCAATAGATTCACCTATGCAGTGATTCGGCGGGTCAAACCAGGAATTCCTGCAGTAAATCGACTGAGTAGTGAATTGCCAATATCAACCTTAATTCGTGGAGCTGGTATTAAAATGGAGAGTCACACCGTGTCCGAACGTTACTAATTGCTATAAGAAGTCAAACGTTTTACTGAATACCTTACCGTTCGAGAAGCTAACCGCAGTATCGAGAGTATAGCTACCTGTTTAGGGAATAATCATATTAGTATACAATTTACTGACGGCACCATACGTTCATGTACGACTTAGAATATCTAGAGTCAAACCGCTTGAGAACGTTGCTACCTTCTGTGAGAGGAGAACGGCTAAGTGAATATATTCCGAGAGTCAATCCAGGTATTCCGGGGGTAAATCTGCTGAACGCCATTGGCAATACATACCTTCATTCATTATACGAATCCGCTGCATTATATCCGCTGAACAGTGTTGTGAATAGACATTTTAGTTCTGGGATTAAATATTAAAGTGGGGCGTGAAACCGCTTGAGATCTTTACCAGTTGGTATACAGACAAACATTTTACGGAAGACCTCACCATCGGAGAAATAAACCGGCATTATCGGGAGTATAACTTCGTGTACAGAGAAGCAAATTAGTATACAGTTTAGTAACGGGCACCTTAAGTTCATATCCGAATTAGAAAATGTTGTGTCAAATCAGTCTTGAACGTTACCGCCCTGTTTGAGAGTTGAACGGTTGAGACAATAGCTGCAGCTGTAATGTGATTCCTTAGAGTCTAACCTGGTATTCCAGGCGTAAATCCGCGTAGCAGTATTGGCAGTGGACACCATAAGTCACGGTTTGAACATTGAAGTAGGCGCGTAAGTCATCGGTGAACATTACCAAATGCTATAAGGTCATACTTTTTTCAGAATAACGTACCTTCCGTGAACCTAACCCGCTGTATCGAGGGTACAACTTTGTGTTCAGAGAAGCAAATTTGTACACATCTAAGTGACGAGCCCCTTAGTTTCATGTATGAATTCGAAGAACAAGGGTCGATTCATTGGCGAACGTATCCACCCTCCATGGAGGTCGAAAGGCTTCGTCAATAGCTTCACCCATCCTGTGGCTCCGAGAGGCAAACCAGCTAATCCGGAAGTAAATCCGCTGAAAGGTAATGGCAATATATACATTTATTTCCAGATTGAATATTAATATACAGAGTCCACCAGTTGTTGAACTATACCAATTGGTATAGAGTCTAACATTTCACCGATGGCCTTTCCCACTGAGAACCTCACCTGTTGCACCGAAAGTATAACTTCGCGTTCAGAGAAAGAAATTAGTTTACATTCTGGAGTCGCGCACCTTAATTTCATGTATGATTGAGACGATCGAGTGTCAAACCGCATGAGAACGTTGCCACCTGCTGTGATAGACGAAAGGCTAAGTCAATAACCTCATCCCTCCTGTGATTCCCCCTATTCAAATCTGGAATTCCGGGTGTAAATCCGCAGAACAGTGTCGGCCAAGACACCTTACTCCACGGTTCGAATATCAAAATAGAGCGTTACACAGTTTGAGAAGGTTCCCAGTTGCTATAGAGGCAAACGATTTATTCAAAGCCTTGCCGCCCGAGTAGCTAACCCGCCCAACTGAAAGTAGAACTTCGTGTTTATAGGATCATATTGGTATACAGTTTAGTGACGGCACCTTAAATACATGTATGAATTAGAATATCGATCGTCGAACCTTTCGTGAACGCTACCACCCTGTTGGATGACCGAACGGCTCTGTCAATAGCTTCATCTATCCTCTGAATCCGAGAGTCAAAGCAGGTACTCCGGGAGTAAATGCGCTTGACAACATGGACTATAGGCACCATAATTTACAGCTTGCATTTTAAAATAGGGCGTCAAACCGTTAGAGAACGATACCAACTGCATAAAGTCAAACGTTTTACCGAAGGCTTTAACTTTCGCTGACCTCACCGGCTACATCGAGAGTATAACATCGTGTCCAGAGAAAGAAATTAGTATTCATTTCATTGAAGGGCACGTTAACTTCACGCATGAAATAGAAGATCGATTGTCAAACCATTCGAGAACGTTACCGCACTGTTTGTCATTCGAATGTATAAGTCAACACCTTCACCTATCCTGCGATTCCTAGAGTCAAACCAGGTATTCCTGAAGTAAACCCGCTCATCAGTATCGCCAGCAGACACCTTAATTCACGCTCTGATTAGTAAAGTAGAGCGTGAAGCCGTCTGTGAGCATTGCCAATTGGTATAACGTCAAACACTTTACCGATTGCCTCAGCATCGCAGAAGTAAACTCGCCGTTTCGAGAGTATAATTTCGTGTTCTGGAAAAGAAACTAGTGTTCTTTTCAGCGATGGACACCATATCTTCGTGTATGAAGTAGGAAATGGAGAGTCAAACTCTTCGATACCGTTACCATCTTCAGTGAGAGACGAACGGCCAAGACAATACCTTCACATTTCCCGTGATTCCGAGACTCAAACCAGGTATTTCAGGACGTAGTCTGCTGAAGAGTATTGGCAATTGACAGCTTAGTTCACTGTATGAATATTAAAGTAGAGCATGAAACCGTTCGAGAACGATACCAATTGGCTTAACGTCATACTCTTTACCGGATACATGACCTTCCATGAACATATGCCGCTCTTTCGTGGGTATAACTTCTTGATCACAGAAACAAATTACTGTCCATTCTCATGACGGGCACCTTCATTTCATGCATGAATAAGAAGATCGAGCATCAAGATCTTCAAGATCATTACCACCTTCTATGAGATCCGTAGAGCTAAGTCAGTAGCATCATGTATCCTGTGATTCCGAGGGTAGGCAATCCGCGACTAAACCTGCTGTGCAGTATTGGCATTAAACACGCTTTTTCACCGTATAAATATTAAGCTAGTGAGTCCAACAGTCCGTGAACATTACCAATTGGAATATAGTCAATCACTTACGGAATCCCTTACCGTCCAAGAACTTAACCCTCTGCATCGAGAGTATAACTTCGTGTTTCAAGAAGCAAATTAGAATTCATTTTCTTGACAGGCAACCTAGTTTCATGTATTAATAAGAGGAGCGATAGTCATAACGTTCGAGTACTTTACCACCACATTTCGGAGTCGATCGGTTAAATCAAAAGCTTCTCCAATCCTGCTATTCCGATAGCCAAACCTGGTATTCCGGGAGTCAATCCGGTATTCACTATAGGCGGTGGACGTCTTAACTCACGGTTTGAATATTAAGCTATACAGTCAAACCTTTGTAGAACGTTACCAACTGGAATAATGTCAAAAGCTTTTCCGAAGTCTTTACCCTCCGAATACCTAGCACGCGGTGCCGAGAGTACAACTTCGTAGTCAGAGACACAAATTCGTATACATTTTAGTGGCGGGCACCTTAACCTCGTGTTGGAATTCGAAGATCTACTGGCTGTCTGTTCGGAATCGTTTCCACCTTCTTTGTGTGTCGAACGGCTGAGTCAATAGCTTCACATATTTTTGTGATTCCGAGAGCCAAACCGTGTATTCCAGAAGTAAATCCGCTGAACGGTATTAACAATAGACACCATAATTCACGGTATGAATATCAAACTAGAACGTCAATCCGTTAGAGATCATTACCAATGGGCATAAGGACATTCTATTTATCTGATACCTTGCCTTCAGTGAATATAATCCGCTGTATCGAGGGTATAACTTCGTGTTCAGCAATACAAATTTGTAGACATTTTAGTGACATGGCACCTTACCACTTCGGGTAGAGTTTGACTCTATAGAATTAGGTTACGTTCTACAACGGTATGACGGTCTGACTCATTATTTATCATTTATTGGCTGGAACCACAGCATGCGTGAAGCATTTGACTTAGCCGTTCGTCACTCACAGAAGGTGGAATCGCTCTTGAGCGGATTGTCTCCAGATTTTGTAATTCATACATGAAGCTATGGTAATATTAAAATGCATACATATGTGTTTCTCTCGACACGAAGTTATACTATCCATACGGCGGGATAGCTTCACGGAAGGGAAGCCTTTCGGTAACAGGTTCGACACTATGGTTGTAGGTAATGTTCCTCAGCGGTTTGACGATCAGCTTTAGAATTCATACCGTGAATTAAGATGTCCGCTGCCAATACTATACAGTGGATTGTTTCCCAGAATACCTTGTTTGACCTTTGGAATAACTGGGTAGGAGCAGCTATTGATCTAGAGGTGCGGTTCTCGAATGAGGTGGTAACGTTGTAGAACGATTTGACAGTCGCTTTTCTAATTCGTGCATGAAATAAAGGTGTACGTCACTAAACTGCATACTAATTTGTTTCCTTGGACACGAAATTATTATCTGCATACAGTGAGATGTGTTCTCGGAAGGTAAGGCCTTCGGGAAAAAGAGTGATTCTATACCAATTGATAATGCTCTCCGGCAGATTGACTCTCTACTTTAATGTTCTTTCCGTGAATTATGATGTCTATTGCCTATATAATTTAGCGGATATATTCCCGCAATGACGTTTGACTCTCGTCATCACAGGATAGGTGAAGCTGTGGATTTAGACGTTCCACACTCATAGAAGTTCGTGCCGTTCTCAAATGGTTTATCACTTGACCTTCTAATTTCTACATGATGTGAAGAGGTCCGTCACTGAAGTGAAGACTAATTTCTTTCCTTCAACACGAAGTTATACAAACGAAACGGCGAGTTTGCTTGTCCGAAGGTAAGGCCATCGGAAATGTGTTTGACATTATACTAATTGGTAATGATCTCAAGCGGTTTGACGCTCTACTTTACTATCCAACAGTGAATTAAGGCGTCTATTGCCAATACTGTTCAGCGAATTTACACCCGGACTTCTTGGTTTGACTTTCGGAATTACAGTATAGGTGAAGCTATTGACATAGACGTTCAACTCCCACCGAAGGTTGCAACAATCTCGAACGGTTTGACACCTGCTCATCTAACTGATGTTAATTGATGTTCATCTATGAAGTTAAGGTGCCCGTCATTGAAGTGAATAATAGTTTCTTTCTCTGTGCATGAAATTATACTCTGGATACAGCGGGTAAGATATTTGGAGGGTAAGGTCATCAGTAAAACATTTGACTTTATACCGATTGGTAACGCCCGCAAATAGTTTGGGGCTCTACTTTAACACGTTGACGCCGGTCTGAATCACCGGTGGCCCATGCTTGTCTGTTTGCTGCGGCGGCATGAACCACCGATGGTCCACGTTTGTTAATCAAGAAATACGTAGTACAAAATGTTATTTAATAGATTTAACATTATACATTACCATTTCTTCCTTATAATCAAACATTTGACACAAAATACATAACTTTTATCGAAGTTAATACATTAAATGTAACAAAATATAAAGACTCATGTGACCAATGCAATTTTTTAAAACATTTAAAACAAAGCTCCGGCGTGCCGGCTTATCCGTGTATGTTGAACAGAAGGTCATTATTCTTTTTGCTTTATTTGTGGCGTTCTGTGTGCCTTTTAAGTTTGTTAAGCGTTTGTAGCACTCTTTACATCTTATTCTCATCTTCCTCGCGGGACCATCGTGTGAACTTAAAAAATGTTTTTCCTTCGACTTCCTATTAGCGCTTCACTTGGGGGATTCACAACACTCTTCAATAGATAATCAATAATTTTCTCTCTAAATTTTAAAATTTTGTAACGCTTGTTTCCCCACTTTTTGTGGATGTACGACGTATTTACTGAAGAGGTCCCGCACATTAGCTCCATAACAACTTTCTATACCATCTTACCGTTTTCCGTAAACATTTATAGTTGGAACACATTTGATCTGGTATATCAATTCCCTTCTTCGCACTATTATTAGAAAAAACGGTGTCCGGTTTTAATTTATCATCGTTGCCGCGAATAATGTCGCAATTGAGAGATATCGAAGTGGTTAACATACAGAGGGGTCTTTTGTCGGTCCACTTTAGAAATTGCACGCCGCTCCGATTTTCGAGAGATACAGTGTCGCCCCGTTTCTGTTCCTGCATTGCCTGTGACGGTATAAACTTACTATTCATTTTGACTGTACCGCAAATGTATTACATTTATGGTGAGATATTCGGATGAAGTAATACTTGTATAAAAACTGTCGGTAAATCAAATCCGGCCCTTGAATAATAGTTCTCGTATCAATGTCATGACTACATCATGAGAATGTGCTTTTAGAATTCTTGTTTCATTTTTTCCGGAATCAGTATGCACATTATATGTATATCCGTCCTGAAGGCAGAGATTGTACAGTTTTATACCGTATTTGTGCCGCTTACCGTGTATATATTCACGAGAGCTAAGGCGTCCATTCCACGGATCCATGCTTTCGACAATTACTATATTTTTACTTATATGTTTTACTGCATCTTGGAATGCACGTAGAATTTTATCAACTACATTTCGGATTTTGTGTAACCGATCCACGGTTCTTGCCGTAGCATTATCAGAAAAGTGCAAGAACTTTAATGTAGCTATAGTACTATAATATTGTTTTCATTATCCGCGCATTCGCATTCATCGCCGTTTTAGACCAATATATTCGAATATCGGGTACCTGCACTACACCCATATCAAGCAAGATGTCAATAAAGGTATTTAATTCATATTTTTTAATGGGGTTCCATGCATGTTGATGTTCTCTCCTGACATATGCTGCATTCACTATACACTGAACAGCGTACTTATTCGCCTCTTCTACGATGATCTCCAATATCTCGTCCGTGAAGAATAATTTATATAATGCAACTGGATCGTCGCAGTCCGTCTCCTTGATCAGTAGCTCTCCTTTCTCTGAATACTCTTCCCCTGATGCAAATTTTTCTGCTATTTTCCGTCATTCATCAAAATCATCTTGATCACCTACACCAAACTCCGAAACTTCTGCCTCTGTGGTACTCCTATCGTTTGCCGTGTCCGATGATGATGATGAAATTATTCGATTTCGTCGTCCCTTTTACATGATTCCAGATACAGATTCATCAGACGAATTACTGAATTCCATATCCATTGTTTCTAATATTTAGATGGGTAAAAATTAAAAATGAAAATGTTAACCGCCATTTGCGAAGGAAGGAACATTATACTACCTTTATACTTACTGGAAGAAATGTGTACTCGGGAACCTTTCCGAACTGTACTAACCTCCCGCCTCATAGAAACCTCGCACAACCCACAATATTCACAACGAACACTTACTACAGTCTTCTTCACTTGCCGCCGACTGTAAACTCTCCGTAAACCTCGTTTCTCTGTCGAAATTCACAATGATCATCACACATACTAGGTCACACATTATATAAGAAGTGTCAGTTGGGTAGTATTCATTCCTTAAGGAATCACTGATTTCCCTCATTACGTGTGGGAGGTCCTAAACATCAAATGTGGTCACCGAAGGCCCAGAGGTCAAAGTTCGCATACCACAAGCTCACCCCTAGGCCCGCGATCTGCCAAGGGAACGGGAATATTGTTGGATAATCGCACTATGGTGCTCGGCCACTTAGCTCGGCAATATATCTTTCTTTGGCGATCCTGGAAACAAAAATCTTGTGCGGAGCCCCAGAGACCGTTTGCATGTTACAAGTTGCAGGGCGCATGGAAATCGTTAGTTGGGGATTCGACGAAATTGCCGCTCGCACTCAACATGATTTACGCATAAAACTTACACTACGTCCTTGAACTATTTTCGTCGTGTGCGACAATCGCTCGCAGTATTTCGAGAGAATTATTGCGATCGAAAGGGTCCTATTACTTCCGTTCTAAACATCTCGTGGTTCGAAACACGAGAAGCTGAAACCCCACTTGACCGAACTTGGGTTCTGGCACGGACAACTTGGCTGACAATGGGCCAGGGGTAGGGCCGCGTTCTCTACACTCGAGGACGTTCCCCAACGCGGGGTCATAAGTATCGAGTGGTCACATAAACCGAAATTGCTCCGGTTTCCGCGCTTGGGCGACATGTAATTTATATATATTACGTGCCTGAGGTATCGGCACTTCACCATGTAGGAGAGGGTTTTCTCCGTCACCCCATCGCATCAGAGGACTTTTCCTCCCTCCAGATGTTCAATGCGAAGATAAAGGGAACGGCCTTCGTCCCGAAACTTCAATAAGAGATGATTTCCCCTGTTTGGACACCTCCACGGGTTGTCAAAACGCATCATGGAAAATCGTGGTGAAAGTAAAAAAACTTCTATTAAAACGGTAAAAAGAAGTCTTCTGAACGTCGAGGAGTGCAAATAAATCTTCGAAACGTCGAAAAGTCAACGTGGATGTTAGTTTCCTCCTATCGTGCGAGTGGGCATTAGGGCACAAGCCTTGAACAGTATAATTTGGTGCCGCGCCGTCCCATGGAGCGGAACACTAGTTGATGCGCCGCCGCACGGAACAGACACCGTATATCCGCGCATGCGTCAACGTGCTAAGATTGCATCCGTGAATTAAGGCGTCAATTGCCAATACTGTACAGTGCATTTACTCCAGAAATACGTGCTTTGAAATTCGGAATCACAGATAGGTGGAGCCGTTTACTTATATGATCGACTTTCAAACAGGGTATTAAAGTTCATGAACGTTCCGGCCATCGACCTTCTGATTAATACCAGAACATAAGGGACCCGTCACTGCAATGAATTCTAATTACATCCTGTGAACCTCAAATTATACACTCGATGAAGCCGGTGATGGTCGCGGAAGGTGGCGCCTTCGGAAAAACTTTATAGCAATTGGTAACGTTCTGCAATGGCGTGACTGTCTGCTTTAATATTCAAACCGTGAATTAAGGCGGCAATTTCCAAAACTGTTCAGCGCGTTTACTCCCGGAGTACTTGGGATGACTCTCCGAATCACAGGATGAGAGAAGCTATTGACGTAGCCGTTCGTCTCTCGCTGAAGGTGGCAGCGTTCACGAACTGTTTGGCCCTTACTGTTCTTATTCATTCATGAAGTTAAGGTTTCCGACCCTGAAATGAATACTAACTTCATTCTCTGAACACGATGTTATACCCTCGATTGAGCGGGCTATGATCTCGGAAGGGAAGGTATCTGGAAGGGAGTTTGACGTTATACCAATTGGTAACATTCTCGAGCCGGTTGACTCTGTACTTTGTTATTCATTCCGTGCGATAAGGGGTCTATTGCCAATACTTTTCAGCGCATTCACTTCCGGAAAATTTCGTTTGCCTTTCAGAATCACAGTAGATAAGAAGATATTGACTTACCCGATCGAATCTCAAATATTGTGGCAACATTCTAGAAAGGTTTTACACTCCATTTTCTTCTTCATTATAAAATTAATGTCACAGTCACTAAGATATTTACTAATTTGACCTTCTGAATACGAAGTTATACTCTAGATACGGCGAGTTAGCTTCTCGGACGGTAGGGTATTCGGAAGGAGAAGTGACTTTATACGAAATGGTAATGTTCTCCAATGGTTTTACTCACTACATTAATATTCATGCCGTGAATTGAGGTATCTATTGCTAATACTGTACAGCGCATACACTCCCGGAACATCTGGTGTAACTTTTTGAATCACAGGACAGGAGAAGCTATTGGCCGAGTCGCTGACCTGTGACAGAAGGTGGTTACGTTCTAGAACGGTTTTACCCTCGATCTTTCAATTCATGCAATGCAATTATGGTGCCCCTCTCTGCAATGCATATTAATTTGTACCCTGAGTTCGAAGTAATACTCTACATACATCGGGTTAAGTTCTCTGGAGATAAGGGCTTCCGCAAATCTCTTGACTTTATAGCAATTTGTAACGTTCTCAAACGGTTTAACGCTCAATATTTAATATTCAAACCGTGAATTAATGTGTCTAGTGTCAATACTGTTCATCTGATTTACTCCAGGAATACGTGGGTTGACTTTCGGAATTACAGGATAGCTGCAGCTATTGACTCAGTTGTGCGACTTTCAAATAAGGTGACAACGTTCTCGAACCGTTTGACAATTGATCTTATTATTCATTCATGAAATTAAGGTGCACACCACTAAAATGTATACTAATGTGTATCTCTGATCACGATGTTATAGACTCGATACAGCGGGTTATCTTCTCGGAAGATATGGCATTGGTAAAAGGTTTGACTCTATAAGGAACGTTCTACAACGGTTGGACACTCCACTCTAATACTCGCACCGTGAATTAGGGTATCAACTGCGAGTACTGTTCTGCGCATTTACTCCCGGAAGGCCTGGTTTGCCTCGCGGAATAATAGGATAGGAGGATCAGATGATTTAGCTTCGCGTCTCTCAAAGAACGGAGTAACGTTCTGGAACAGTTTGACAATTCATACATGAAACTATGGTGCCCATCACTAAAATGCATACAAATGTGCCTCTCTAAAGTCGAGGATGAACCCTCTATACAGCGGGATACGTTCTCGGAAGGTAACTTAATCTGTAAAAAGAATGACTTTTAAACAATTGATAATGTTCTCCGAAGATATTACTCCCTACTGTAATGCTCATGCCGAGAATTCAGGTGTCAATTGCCAATGCGGTACAGCGGATGTACTCCTAGTATTCCTGGTCTGCCTCTCGGAATCACTGGACAGGTGAAGCTGCTGAAGTTGAGGTTTATCTCTGACAGAATGTGGCAACGTTCCCTAACGGTTTAACTCTCGATGTTCCAATGAATGCATGAATATAAGGTGACGTCACTAAGTTGTATACTATTGTGTTTTCCAGATCACGCAGCTCTACTCTCGATATGGCGGGTTCGCTTCTCTGACGGTGAGGCATTCGGTAAAACGTTTAACTTTGTAGGAATAAGTAACGTTCTCACACGATGCGTCGTTCTATTTTAATATTCACTCCGCAAACTAAGGTATCTATTGCCAATAATCTGCAGCGGATACACCCTCGGGATACCTGGTTTGATTTTCGGAACCATGGGATAATTAAAGCAATTGACTTAGCCTTTTGACTCTCAAAAGGGTGGTAACGTTGCCGAACGGTTTGACCCTCGAGTTCCTAATTCATATATGAAGGAAAGGTTCCAGTCACTGAAATGCAGACTAATTTCTTTCTCTGAACACGAAGTTATACCCTCGAAACGGCGGGCTTTCTACTCTGAAGGTAAGGCTATCTGCAAAGTGTTTGATTTTATACCAATTAACAACGATCTAAAACGGTCCGACGCTCTACTTTAATATTCAGACCGTGAACTAATGTGTGCATTGCCATTACTGTCCTGCGGATTTACTTCAGTAATACGAGGTTTGACTTTCCGAATCACAGGATAGGTGGAGCTATTGTCTTAGTTGTGCGTCTCTCAAGGGGGGAGGAAACGATCTCGAACGGTGTTACCCTTGATCTTCTAATTAAAGAATTAATTAATGAAATTAAGGTGGCCGCCACTAAAATGTAGACGCACATGCTTCTCTGACCACGAAGTTATACTCTCCATACAGCGGGATAGCTTCTCGGAAGGTAAGACTCTCGGTAAATGTTTGACTCTATACCAATAAGTATTGTTCAACAATTGCTTGACTCTGCACTATAGTATATATACTGCGAAAGAAGGTGTCAAACGCCAATACTGTACATCGGATTTACTCCCGGAATACCTGGTTTGACTCT
This sequence comes from Lasioglossum baleicum, assembly GCF_051020765.1. NCBI lineage: Eukaryota > Metazoa > Arthropoda > Insecta > Hymenoptera > Halictidae > Lasioglossum > Lasioglossum baleicum. Next base: position 11,901 of record NW_027469566.1, read on the forward strand.
CGGCATCCAAGAATAGGTGGAGCTATTGGCTCAAACCGTTCGTCTCTCATAGATGGTGGCAACGTTCTCGAACGGTTTGACCCCCGATTTTCTAACTTATATATGAAAAAACTTTGAGCTTCGGCTATTATGTCTAGTAATTTGTTCACTAAGGCACTAAGCACGACGCTCACAACATCGTGCTTTGTTCTAGGAAGGTAATGTATTCGATGAAAGGAATGACCCTATCGATGGTCAATCCGTTCGCGTACGTCACCACCTTCCTTAGGAGTCGAACGGCTAAGTCAATAGCATCACCTATCCTGCGATTCCGATAGACGAACCACGTATACCGGGAGTAAATCCGCTAATCTGAATTTGCAATTGACACCTTAACTCAGGGTTTGAATATTATTGTACAGAGTCAAACCGTTTGAGAACTTTACCATACTCTTTGAGAAATGAACGGAGAAGTCAATAGCTACACCTATCCTGTGATTCCGAGAGTCGGACCAGGTGTTCTGGGATTCTATCCGCTGTACACTATAGGCAATGGACACCGTAGTTCACGGTTAGAATATTATATTACGGAGTCAAACATTTATAGACGGTTTCATATTTCGATAATGCCAAGAATCATTCAGAAAGCCTTACCCTCCGAGAACGGAATCCGATGTTTGTAGAGTATTACTTCGTTCATAGGGATACGAATTAGTATACGTTGTAGTGAAGGGCATCTTAATTTCATGTATGAATGAGAAGATCGAGGGTGAAATCGATCGAGAACGTTACCACCTTGTTCGTGAAATCGCACATGTAACCAAATCGCTTCACCTATCCTGTGTTTCTCAGAGTCACATTAGGTTCACCAGGAGTATATCAGCTGAGGGGTATTGGCAACGGACACCTTAATTCACGGATTGAATATTAAAGACGAGAGTGAATCCGTTGGAGATGAAAACGAATTTGTTTAATGTCATACTTTTTACCGAATAGCTTACATTCCTAGAACATGACCCGCAGTATCGAGTACCATGCTTTGCGCTTACGGAAACAAACTAGTAGACCTTTTCGCAGACGCACAGCTTTCTTTAATGTACGAATAAAGAAATCGACATTCATCCCGTTCGACATCGCTACCACCTTCTATGAGAGTCGAACGGCTCATTCACTAGCTTCACCTATACTTGGTATTCCGAGTGTCCAATGAACAGTATTGGCAATCGAAACCTCAGTTCACGGTTTGAAAGTTAAAGTTGTGCGTCAATACAATTGAGAACGACACCAATTGCTTTAAAACCAAACGTTTTATCGAAGACCTTACCCTCTGAAAACGTAACCAGCTGAATCGAAAGTATAATATGGTGGCCAGAGAAAGAAATTAGAGTCCATTTCTGTGACGGGTAGCTCTACTTCATTTATGAATTGAAAGATCAGGCATCAAACCGTTCGAGACAGTTATCACCTACTGTGAAAAACTGACGCCTAAGTAAATAGCTTCACCCATGCAGTCATTCCGACAGTGAAACGAGATAATCCGACGGTAAATCCGCTGAAGGGTATTGGCCATGGATTCCATAATTTGCGGAGTCAATATTAAAATAGTGCGCCACACCGTGTGAGAATGTTACTAATTTCTATAAAGTCAAACGATTTGCAGAATGCCTTGCCATCCGAGAAGTTAACCTGCTGTATCGAGACTATAGCTACGTCATTAGGGAAACCCATTGGTATTCAATTTACTTTCGTCACCTTATATTCAGGTTTCAAATGGAAGGTCGAGTCTCAAACTGGTAGATAACGTTACCTCATTCTGTGAGAGTCGAACGGCTATGTCAATAGCTTCATCTACCCTGTGATTTCAAGAGTCATACCATGTATTCCGGGAGCAAATACGGTGAACAGTTTTGACAATATGCCTCTCAATTCGCGGCATGAATAATAAAGTGGAGAGTCAAACCGTGGAACGACGTTACGTACAGTTATGGAGTCAAACTTATAAACATAGGCCTTAACTTCCGAGAAGCTATTGCGCTGTATCTAGAGTATAACTTCGTGTTCAGGGATGCAAAGTAATGTCCATTTTAATGACGAGCATCTTAATTTCATGTATGAATTAGAAGACCAATTGTCAAACCGTTCGAGAATGTTACCACCTTCTTTGAGCGACGAACGGCTATGTCGATAGCTTCACCTACCCTGTGATTTCGTGAGTAAATCCAAGCATTCCCGGAGTAAATCTGCTGTACAGTATCGGCATTAAAACCCTACTTCCGGTATAAATAGTAAAGTACAGAGTCACACAGTTCTACAAATTTACCTGTCGCAATATGATCTCATTTTTCACCGCTGGCCGTTCCGTCGGAGAAGCTAATCCGCTGTACCGAGAGTGTATCTTCGTCGCCAGTAAAGCAAAATATTATAAATATTAGTGACAGGAAACAATTTTATCTATGAAACAGAAGACCCCAGGAACAAACGGTTCGTGAACGTGACCAACATCTTTGGTAGTGGCACAGCTTAGTCAATATATGCACCAACTCAGTGATGCCGAGACTCAGACCAGGCATTCTAGGAGTACATACGCTGAACAGCATAGATAATAGACATCTAAGTTCGCTGCATGAGCATTAGAGTAGGAAGTCAGACCGACGGAGAACATTACCAATTGTTCTAAAGTCATTCTTTTTACCGAATGCCTCACCTTCCAAGATATTAACCAGCTGTAGCGTGTGTCCTGCTTTGTGCTCATGGAAACAAATTGGTACACATTTTAGCAGCCGAGGATCATATTTTCATGTTTGAATGGCATTATCGTTAGTCAAACCTTTCGAGAGCGATCCCACCATCTTTACGGGAGGAACGGCTAAGTCAGTAGCTTCACCTACCCTGTTATTTCGGTAACCAAACAAGATATTCCGTGAGTCAAGCCGATGAACAGTATCGGCAATAGAGACCTTTTATCGCGGTATGAACATTAAAGTACAGAGTTTAACCGTATGGGAACATTAGCAATTGGCATAAAGTCAGCGTTTTTACGAGTTACCTTACATACCGTGAACCTAACCAGCTGCACCGAGTGTGTTGCTAAGTGTTCTGGCATACATATTAGTAGACATGTTAGCAGACTGAAGCCCTATATTCATGGATGAATAGAAAAATCCACTGTCTGACCTTTAGAGAACGTCATCGCATTCTTTGAGACTCGAACGGCATGGTCAATAGCGTCACCTATCCTGTGACTCCGATAAAAAATCCAGGCATTCTGGGAGTCCATCGGCTGTACGCTACTGGCCGTATACACCCTATTGTACGGAACAAATGTTAAAGCATAGATGCAAACCGTTGTAGGACGTTTGGTGTTGGTACAGAGACAAACTCCTCACAAAAGGCCTAATCTTCGTGAAGCTATCCCGCTGTATCGAAACTATAACTTCTTGTTCGGAGAAGCAAATTAGTATGCATTTTAGTGACGGAGACCTAAATTTCACGTATGAATTATAAGGGACGGTGTTCAAATCACTCGAGAACGTGATCATCCTCTTCGAGAGTCGAACTCCTGAATCACAAGCTACACCTATCCTGTGAATCCGAAAGTCAAACCGGGTATTCTGGGAGCACATCCGTTGAACAGTTTTGTCACTGGATACCTTTATCCACGGTTTGAATATTGAGGTAGTGGGTCAATCCATCGGAGAACATTATTTATTTTTATAAAGACATTATACCGAATACCTTTCCTTCCGTGAACCAAGCCCGCTTTATCGAGAATATAACTTTGTCTCCTAGGAAGCAAATTAGCTTACATTTTAGAGACGGTACACTTAATTTCATACGTTAAATAGTCGATGGATTGTCAAACAGTTCGAGAGATACCTACATCCCATGAGCGTCGAACGGCCAAGGTAATAGCGTCACTTATCCAACGATTCCGATCGTCTAACCAGATACTCCGGGGGTAAGCTCCCTGTACGTTATTGGAAATAGGCACCTTAATTCACGGTATGATCGTTAAAGCTGACTGTCGTACCGCTGCCTATTTCTGTGGAGTGAAACCTTTTACAGAATGCCTTGCCTTCCGTGAATCTAACCCGTCGTATCGGGAGTACAGCCTCGCGTTCAGAGAATCACATTAGCTACATTTTAGTGAGGGGCGCATTAACTCCATGTATGAAGTAGAAGGTCGAGTATCAAATGGTTCGGGAACTTGACTACCCTCTTTGAGAGTCGCACATCTAAATCAATATCTTCACCTATCCTGGGGTGCCGAGACTCAAACCTGGCATTGCAGGCGTAAATTCGGTGAACAGTATTGGCAATAGACACCACAATTCACGGTTTGAACATTAAAGTCGAGATTCAATCTGTCGAGGATCAGTGTCAATTTGTATAGAATCATGCCTTTTAATGAAGGCCTTACCTTCCAAAGACATAAATCGCTGTATCGAGATAATAATGACGTGTGCAAGGAAGCAAATTAGTACGCATTGTACTGATGTACACCTTAATTTCATGCACGAATTATAAGTGCGACCGACAAATCATTCTACAACGTTAACCCCTTCTTTGAGAGCAGAAGTTCTAGATCGACATCTGCACCTATCCTGTCATTCCGAAGGTCAAACAAGGCATTCCTGGTGCCAAACCGTTGTATACTACTGGTAACGGACATCTTAATTCACGGTATGAATATTAAGGTAGAGCGCCAAACCTTTGTAGAACTTTATCTCAAAGGAGCACATTACTTTTCATTTTCTCGACATGCACCATAATTTCAGGTACGAATAAGAAAATCGAGAGTAAAGCCGTTTAACAACGATTTGCGAGTCGCATAGCTAAGTCAATATCTTGATGTATTCTGAGATTCAGAAAGCTGCACAAGTTATTCCGGGAGTAAATTTGCTGATCAGTATTGGCTATAGTCGTCTTATTTCACGGTATGAATATGAAAGTAGAGACAATCCGTTCGACTACGTTTCCAGTTGGTATATAGTAAAATGTTTTACCGAAAATCTTAATTTCGGCGAACGTAGCTCGATGCATGGTGAGTGTAACTTCGTGCTCAGAGATACTCATTAGTACACATTTTATTGCGGGGCACCTAAATTTCATGTACCTATATGATGTTAGAGAGCCAAACCCATGGGGAACTTTACCAGCTGTCTTAAGTGTCGGACAGAGCTATGTCAATAGCTTCACCTATCCTGTGAGACCGCGAGTCAAGCAAGGTATTCCTGGAGAAAAGGAGCAGAACAGTTTTGCAATAGACACTTTAATTCAGTGTGGGAATATTAAAGTATAGAGTCGTACCGTCGGCAAACATTAACAGTACGTATTAAGCCATTCCTTTTACCGAATACCTTACCATCCGAGAACGCAACCCGTTGCAGCGATTGTGTTCCTTAGTTTTCAACTCTTCTAGTTATTATACATTTTAGCAGACGGACACATTATTTTCATGCATATATTGGAATATCGCGGGCAAGCCATTCGAGAGCATAGCCACCGTCTTTGAGAGTGGCACAGCTACGTCAATACCGTCAACTACCCTGTGATATCGATAGTTAATCCAGGCAAACTAGGAGTACTTTCGCTGCACAGTATTGGCAATACAAACTGAAATTCTCGGCATGAGCTTTAAAGTAGGGAGCCAAATCGTCGAGGAGCATTACAATTAGGTATAGAGTAGTTCTTCTGCAGACTACGTTACCTTCCGAGGACGTATCCAGCAGTAAAGAGAGCTTGACTTAGTGATAAGAGAAACAAATTAGATAACATTTTAACTACGGACACCATAACTTCTTGTATGCGTTAGAAGTTTGAGAGTCAAACCGATAGAGAACGATACCACCTTCTGTGGTAGTCGATCGACAAAGTCAATAGCATCATCTATACTGTGATTCCGAAATACATACCATATATTCCGGGAGTAAATCCGCTGAACAGTATCGGCAATGGACACCATAATTCACCGTATCAATATTAATGTTCCGAGACGATCCGTTGTAGAACGCTATCTACTGGTATTGATCAAACTTTTTCCAGAAGGACTCACCTACCCAGAACCAAACCCGCTGTATTCAGAGTATAACTTCGTGTTCACCGAAATAAATTAATATCCCGTTCAGTGAGGAGCACCTTAACCTCATGTATGAATTAGAAGATCGAGGGTCAAACCGTTCGCGAACGTCACCACCTTCCTTGGGAGCCGAAGCGCTAAGTGAATAGCTGCAACTATATTGTAATTCCGAGAGCCAAACCAGGTATGCCTGGAGTAAATCCGCTGAAGAGTATTGGCAATTGACACTTTAATTCCCACGTAGGGGATGCGGTTGGCATACTGGTTCCATTGCCGCATGGGTATGACGAACCCACGGTGCCCGAGTCGGACGAACTTAGGCCGAGGTGAGCAAGCACATTATTCAGGAGGTATGGCGTCCTTGCGTGGGGTACGACGAGAACGGCCCTGCATTCACTGGTACCTCGGGAAACGGTTCTAGCCCTGGGGAGGCTGGCTTCGGTCTGTCGCCACGCTTGGTTGCTTGTGTTGGTCTCGAGCGTGCAGTGGTAAGACTATATCGCGGGATAGAGAGCCCCGTCCTCGGAGGGTGAGATCCTCCAGAAGAGAGATTCGTGAGAGCAGCACGGGCACTGCCCTGCAGTGTCAGTAGGGATTTTGAAATGTCCCGGCATACCCAAGGGTGGCGCGTAAGGCATGCAGACTGCGATCTAATTAGTCGGTGCGTGGTAAGGTGCGCCATGCACTGCACCGATTTGGCGTATCCCAATGCCACGCACATGGGAGCCGCGTTGCTAGGCCCTAGTGGCAGGCACGGCACGATATATCACCGACATAAGTTGACACCTTAATTCACGGTCCGAATATTAAGGTAGAGCGTCAAACCATTGAAGATCATTACCTATTGGTATTGAGTCTAACTTTTCACCGAAGGCCGTACCTTCCGAGCAGAATAACCAGTTGTAGTGAGTGTCCTGCTTAATGTTGACGGAAACGAGTAAGTGGAGATTTAAGCAGATAGACGCCACATTTTCATGTATTAGTATCAAAATCGTGGATCAAGTCATTCGAGAATGTTACCACCTGCTTAAAGAGTCGAACGGCTAAGTCAATAGCCTCACCTATCCTGAGCATCAGATAATGAAATCAGCTTTTCCGAGAGTGAATCCGCTGTTCAGTATTGGCAATTGACACCTTAATTTACTGTATAAATAGTAATATAGAGACTCGAACCATCGTGAAAAGGTAGCTACTGGTATATGGTCAGATTTCGTACAGGATACCACACCCTCTGAGAGCCTAACCCGCTGCAGCATGTGTCTTGCTTAGCGTTCAACGAAACAAATTAGTAGACACTTTTGCTGACGGGCACGTTAATTGCATGTAGCAATAGCAAGACAGAGGATCGAACATTTCAAGGACGTTTCCACCATCCGTGAGAGACGAAAGGCTAAGTCAATAGCTCCACATATCCTGTGGTTCGCAGTGTCAAACCTGGTATTCTGGGAGTAAATCCGCTGACGAGTATTGATAATGGACACCTTCATTCACGGTTTGCATATTGAAGCAGACTGTCAAACCGTTTGAGAGCGATACCAATTTGTATGACGTAATACTCTTTAACGGATACCTTACCTACCAAGAAACTAACAAGCTGTATCGAAAGTATAACTTCGGGGATCAGATACACAAATGGGCATACATTTTAGTCGCGAGCACCATAACTTCATGTACGAATTAGAAGATGGAGCGGTAAGACGCTCGAGAAAGTTATCACCTCGTGTGAGGGAAGAACAACGAAGTAAATGGCTTCACATATCCCGTGATTCGGAATGTTAAACCAGGTATCCCGGGAGAAAATCCGCTGAACCCTGTTGGGGATGGACACTTTAACTCTCGTTTTTAATGTTAAAGTAGAGCGTCAGACCGTTTGAGAGTGTTACAAATTTGTATATAGTCAAGCGTTTTACCGAAGTCCTTACCTTGAGTGATCGTCACCGGCTTCATCGGGAGTATAAGGTGGTGTTCAGAGAAAGGAATTAGTAATCATTAAAGTGACGGTCACCATAGCTTCGTGTATGAATTAGAAAATCGAGAGTCAATCCGTTGAAGAACGTTGCCATCTTACTTGAGTTTAGCACACTTAAGTCAATTGCTTCACCGATCCAGCGATACTGACAAGTATTGTTGCGCATATATCGTGGCCCGCCGAAGCGTCCGTCGCCGTACATCGAGCTTAATCTCATACCAGCTTCGCGCGTCCAGATGGTATTGGCTACAATCAAGTCCACCACTACCTCAGGAACCATGCGGGACTTGGAAAAACACTGCCCACAAATCTCATGTGCCATCCTTCACATAGATATCAATCATCTCAGATCCGTTAGGTATTGCAATCACCACCGGATCGTCAACAAGTTGGACCAACCTATTCGGGTCGGCAGCTCACTTAGCCGAGCCCCCGGGGCCGCACTACCCCCGGGAATCTCGTTTCTGGCGGGGGCCACGAGGAGGCGGAGCTGCCAGCTTTGCGCTCGGTCCCAGCAGGTGGCCGTGGCCGTGGCCGTTACCCGTGCACCGTCAATGTATGCCAATACCAAACACACCCCCTGCACGGACGGTCGCAGGCATCAGCGATATTGACAGTCGCACCTGGTATTCCGGGAGAAGGCCGGTGATGCTTATTGGCAATAGACAACTTATTTAACGGTTTGAATATTGAAGCAGAACGCCAAACTGTTATAGGACGTTACCTATTTGTACAGACTCAAACACTTTACCGATAAACTTACCATGGGAGAAGATGTAGAATTAACCCAAACCTAACCCAAACCTGCCGTTTCTAGAGAATAATCTCGTGTTCAGAGGAACAAATCAGTATACATTTTAGTTACTGGCACCTTAATAACATGCATGAATTAAATGATTGGTTGTCAAACCGCTCGCGAACGTTACCAACTTCTTTGAGAGCCGAGCGGCTAAGTCAATAGTTTCAACTATACTGCAATTCCAAGAGCGCAATCAGGTATGCCGGGAGTATGTCCGCTGAACTGTATTGGGTGTATACACCTTTGCTCACGGCTTGAATATTAATGTGGATCGTCAAGCCATTTGAGAACGCTACCACCAACATTGATATTCGAACTGATATATAAATTGCTTCACCTATCCAGTGATTCGGAGGGTCAAACCACGGATTCTGGGTGTAAGTATCCGCCGTAAGTATAGCTTCATTCATCCTGCGATTCCGAAAGTCAAACCAGATATTCCGGGAGTATATTCGCTCAACAGTTTTGGCAATAGACACCTTAATTCCCGGTTTGAATATTAAAATTGAGCTTCAAACCGTTTGTGAACGTTGTCGATTGTTGTGAGAGAGAATCGAGAGAATAACATGGAGTTCAGAGGATCAAAGTAATATATATTTTAGTGACCTGAACAATGGTCACAAACAGTTTTTGACCCATGAACCTTCGTTAATATTCAAACCGTAAATTAATGTGTCTATTGCAAATGCAGTTCAGCCGATTTACTACCGGAATACCTGGTTTGAATCTCGGAATCTCAGTATAGGTTAAGCTGTTCACTTAGCCGTTCATTTCTCACAGAAGGTGGCAACTTCCTCGTGCGCCATGACACTCGATATACTCGTTCGTAATGAAATTGAGGTGCCCGTCACAAAAATGTTTACTAATTTTTTTTCTATGAATACCAAGTTATACTCTCTATACGGCGGGTTAGCGTCTCCGATGGTTGGGCTATCGGTAAAATATTTGACTCTAATCCAATAGGTAGCGTTCATCAACGGTTTCGCAGTCGGTTTTTATATTCCGACCGTGAATTAAGGTGTCTATTGTTATTACGGCTCAGCGGCTTTACTCCAGGTATAAGTGGTTTGACGCTCGGAATCACAGGATGGGTGGAGCCATGGACTTATCCGCATTACTCTCAAAGAGGGTGCTAACATTTACGAGCGGTTTGAGGATCGATCTTCTAATTCACACATGACGTTAAGAGGCCCGTCACAGACAAGAAAAATAATTTCTTTCTCGGCATACGATATTATACTCTCCATACATCCGGTTAGTTCTTCGCACGGTAAAGTCATCGGTAAGACGCTTGACTTTATAGCAATTGGTATGGTTCTCAAATGGATTGACGCTCTACATTATCTTTCAAACCGTGAATTAAGGTGTCTATTGCCAATACTGTTCAGCGGACCCTCAGAATCATAAATATAGGTGGAGCTGTTGACGCAGCCCTTGGACCCTCAAAGAAAGTGGGATCGTTCTCGAACGGTTTGACTGTCGACTTTTCTATTCGTACATGAAAATAATGTTTCCGCCTCCCAAAATATCTACTCATCTGTTCCTGTGAAAACTACGCAAGATAAATCGCAACAACATGCCAATTGTGTAACGTTATCCTACGGCTTGACTCTCTACTTTAACTACATACCGTGAATTAACGTGTGTATTGCAAACAGTGTTCAGCGAATTTGGTCGAGGATAAGCTCTTTCTACTCATGGAATCACAGGATAGGAGGAGATATTGACATAGCCGTTCGACTCTGACAGATGGTGGTAACGTTCTCGATCGGTTTGACTCCCGATATGCTGATTCGCACATGGAATTAATGGTGCCCGTCATTAAAATGTATACCAATCAGCTACTCTGAACACGAAGATATACCCTTGACACAGCGGGTTAGCATCTCGGAAGGTAAGGGCTCCGGTACAATTTTAACCCTATACCAATGCGTAACGATCGACAACGCTTTGACTCTGTACGTTAACATTAATACCGCGAATTAAGGTGTCTATTGCCAATACTGTACACCGCATTTACTCCTGGAATATGTAGTTTGACTCTCGGTATCCCAGGATAGGTGGAGCTATGCACATCCGCATTCGTCCCCCACAGATGGTGGTAACGTTCTCTAGCCGTTTCACCCTCGATCTTTTAATTCATACGTGTAGTTAAGGAACTCGTCACTGAAATGGAGACTAATTTCTACCTATGAACATGATGTTATACTCTCGGAACGGCGAGGCTCTTTCTCCGAAGGTAAGGTCATCGGTAAAGTGATTGACTTTATACCGATTGGCAATGCTCTGAAACGTTTTGACCCTCTACTTTACTATTCAAATCGTGAATTATGTTGTCTATTGGAAGCTCTCTTCACCGTATTTTCTGCAGGAATACATGGTTCGACTCTTTGAGTCACAGGACAGGTGCAGATATTGACATAGCCGTTCGATTCTCAATGTAGGTAGTAACGTTCTCAAACTGTTTGACACTCGATTAGCGAAATCACACATGAAACTAAGGGTGGCGTCACTAAGATATATAATAATTTGCTTCCTTCAACACGAAGTTATACTCTCGATACGGCGGGATAAGTCTTCGCAAGGTAAGGCTTTCGGTAAAAATTTGACTGAATTGCAATAAGCGTTCTATAAAGGCATTCTCTGTTCCTTAATATTTGTATTGTGAAACAGCGTGCATAATTCCAATACTGTACTGCGGGATAAGTCGCGGAATACCTGGTCTGCCTCTAGGAATCGCAGGATAGCTGAAGCTATAGGCGTATCTGAGCGAATCTCAAAGAAGGTGGTAACGATCTCGAACGGTTTGACGCTCGATCTTGTAATTCATGCCTGAAATTCTGGTGCGCGTCACTAAATTGTATACTTGCTTTTACCTCTGGAGACGGTGTTATACTCTCGCTGCAGCCTTTCCGTTTTTTCGGAAGGTAAGGCGTTCTGAAAGAAGTTTGACCCTACACGAATACGTAATGTTCTACAACGGTTTGTCGGCCTGCTTTAATATTCAAACCGTGAATAGTGGTGTCTATTGCCATCTCTTTTCAGCATATTTCCTCCAGGAATACGTGGTTCGACCGTCGAAAGCACAGGATAGGTGTACCAATTTTCTCAGCCGTTCGAAACTCAAAGATTGCGGTAACGTTCTTGAACAGTTTGACCCTCGATTTCTATTTCATACGTGAAGTCAACGTGCCCGTCACTGAAATTAATACCAATTTCTTTCTCTCATCACAAACTTATACACTCCATGAAGCCAGAGAGGTTCGCCGAACATAAGGCCTCCGGTCATACGATTGACTTTATACCAATTGCTAACGCTCTCAAACGGCTTGTCGCAGTAATTTAGTCTTCAAATCGTGAAGTAAGGTGTCTATTCCACAAACTGTTCAGCGGATTTACTCCCGGGATACGTGGTTTTTACTTTCCGAATCACAGAATAGGTGAAGCGATTGGCTTAGCCGATCGTCTCTCACAGTAGGTGGTAGTGTTTTCGAACGAATTCACACATGATTTTCAAATTCATGCACGCACTTTAGGTGATGTCACTAAATAATATACTAAGGTGTTTCCATAAGCACGTAGCTATATACTCGAAACATCGTGTTAGAAAGGCGAACGGTAAGAAATTCAGTAGGACTATTGACTTTATCCCAATTAGTAACGTTCTCTCACGGGGTGACGCTCGATATTAATATTTATACTGCGAATTAAGGTGTCCGCTACCAGATACGTATAGCGGTTTGACTCACGGAATACCATGTTTAACCATCAGAATCACAGGATACGTGTAGTTATTCATCTAGAAGTTCTGTTCTCGAAGATGGTGGTAACGTTGTGGAAAGGTTTAACGTTCGCTCTTCTAATTGGTATAAGAAATGAAGGCGTACGTCACTAAAATGAATACTAATTTCTTTCCATGGACTCAAAATTATTATCTCGATGCAACGAGTTATATTCTCCATGGCCTTTGGTAAGAAGTGTAACTCTATACCAATTGATACCTGTCTGTGACAATTTGGCTCTCTACTTTAATATTCAAACCGTCCATTAATGTGGCTATTTCCAATTCTCTTCAGCGGCTATACACCGGGTATACTTAGTGTGATTCTCGGAACCACAGGATAGGGGAAGCTAATGTGATATATGTGCTATTTCGCGAAGAAGGTAGTAACGTTATCGAAATGTCTCACCTTCGATCTTCTCATTCATACATGAAATTCATGTGCACTTCACTGCAGTGTACTCTAATTTGTATCTCTGTATACGAAGTAATACTCTGCATACCTCGGGTTAAGTAGTCGGAGGGTAAGGTTTTCTGTAAAACTTTATACACTATCCCTATATGTAGCGTGGTCTCCAAACTGAACCAATTTTTAGTGTCAAACCGTTAGAGAACGTTTCCAATTGGTATAAAGTCAAAAGATTTCCCGATGGTCTTACCTACCGAGAACCTAATCCGCTGTCACAACAGTATAAATTCATGATCAGAGATATAAATTAGTATACATTTTAGTGACGGGCACCTTAATTTCATGTATGATTATGACGATCGAGAGACAAGCGGTGCGAGAACGTTACCACATTCTTCAAGACTCCAACTACTAAATCAATGGATACACCTGTCCTGCCATTCCGAGGGTAACGGCTTGAACATTAAAGAAGAGCGTCAATCCAATTGAGTGCGATCCCAATTGGTATAAAGTCAAACGTTTTACTGAAGGCCTTACCTTTCGCTATCATCAGCGGCATCATCTGGAGTATAACTTCGTCTTCAGAACTAGAAATGAGTCTTCATTTCAGTGACAGGCACTTAACTTCATGTGTAAATTAGAACATCGAGTGTCAATCCGCTGGACAACGTTGCAGCCGTCTTTGGGAGACGCACTGCTATGTCAATAGTTTCACCAAGCCTGGGATTCTGAAGCTAACGCAGGTATCCCGGGTGTAAATCCGCTGGACAATACTGGCAATACACTCCTTAATTCACGGTTTAAATATTAAAGTGCAGCATCATACCGTTTTAGAACGTTACCAATTGGTATAATGTCAAACGGTTTACCAATTGCCTTGTATTCCACGAACATGAGCGGCCTCATCTGGAGTATAACTTCGTCTTCAGAACAAGAAATAAGTCTTCATTTCTGTGTCGGGCACCTTAAATTCATGTACGAATTGGAATCTCGATGTTCACACCGTTCGGGAGCGTTACCATCTTCTTTGAGAATCGAACGGCTAAGCCGATATCTACATCTATCCTATGATTCAGAGAGTCACATCAGGTGATCCGCGAGTAAATCTTCTGTTCAGAAAGGTGATTATGCACCTTATTTCACGTTATAAATATTACAGTACGCAGACATACTGTTTAATATTTTCAGAGAAGGCCTTACAATCGAGAAGCTTACCCGCTGTATGGACAGTATTACTTCGTGTGCGGAGATGCGAATTAGTAAACATTTTAGTCACGAGCATCGTAATTTCATATATTAACTGTAAAGATGGAGGGTGAATCCGTTCCAGAACGTTGCCACCTGCTTTGAGGATCGAACTGCTGAGTCAATATCTACACATATCCAGTGATTCCGAGATTCAAACCAGGAATTCCGGGAGTAAGAACAGTATTAGCAATAGTATTCGCAACGAACAGAGTCAAACTGATGTAGAAGGTTACCTATTGGTAGAGAGTCAAGCTTTATACCAGGAGCATTACTTCCCGCGATCCTCACCTGCTGTATCGAGAGCATCACTACGCGATCAGGGAATCAAACTAACATTCATCCTAGTGTCGCGCACCTAAATTTCAGGTATGAATAAGAAGATAAAGTGTCCAAACAGTTCGAGAACGTTACCTCCCTATTTGAGGTTCGAAAGGGTATGTCAATTGATTCACGTACACTGTGATTCGCAGAGCCATACCTGGTATTCCGGGAGTAAAGCAGCAGAACAGTATTAGCAATAGACATATTAATTTACGGCACGAATACTAGTGTACAAAGTGAAAACGTTGTAAAACGTTCCTTACTGCTATATAGTTGAACATATTACCGAAGGCCTTAGTATCCGAGAAGCTGTCGCGCTGTTTGGATGCAATATCTTCGTGTTCAGGGAAGCAAATTAGTATACATTTCAGTGGCGGGCGCATTAATTTCACGTATGAATTAGAAGATTGAGGGTCATTCCGTTTGAGAACGTTACAACCATCTTTGAGTGTCGAACTTCTTATTCGATTGCTTCACATACCTGTGATTCCCATTGTCAAAACAGGTATTCCAGGAGCAATTTCGCTGAACAGTATAGTCACTGCACACGTTAATTCACGGTATGAATATTAAAGCAGACCGCCATAATGTCGAAGAACATTACATACTGATGTTGAGTCTATCTTTCAATGGAAAGCGGTGAACCTAACCCTCTGTATCGGGAGTTTATCTTCGCGTTCAGAGAAACTCATTTGTATACATTTTAGTGACTGGTACCATAATTTCATGCATGAATTAGAAGTTCGCGTGTCAAACATTTCGGGAACGAAACCACCTCATTTGAGACTCAACCCGCTAAGTCAATAGCTTCACATACCCTATGATTCCGATAGTCAAACCTGGTATTCCGGAAGTAAATTGGCTGGACAGTATTGGCAATTGACACCACAGCTCACGGTCTGAACATTAATGTATAGGGCCAAACTGTTTCAGAGCGTTACAAATGGTATAGAACCAAATTTTCACTGGTCTTCTTACCCCCAGAGATCCTCAACCGTAGCATCGAAAGGATATGTTCGCGTTCCGAGGAATAAATTAGTATACATCCTAGTGTCGTGAACCTCAATTTCATGTCTGCTCTAGAAGATCGGGTGTCAAACCGTTCGCATTCTTTGCCACCTTCCTTGATGCTCCAACGGCTAAGCCAATAGCTTCACCTATCCTGTGAGTTCGAGAGTCCAACCAGGCATAGCTTCGTGTTTAGAGAAATACATAAGTATACAATTTAGTGACAGCAACTTAAATTCATGTATGAATTAGAATACCGATGTTCCAACCGTTCGCGGACGTTACCTCCCCCTCTGAGAGTAGCTAAGTCTAATTGGTTCACCTATCCTGTGATTCCGAGAGTCAAATCGGGTAATCCGGGAATATGTCTGCTGAAAGACTCTTGGCAATGGACACCTTAATTCATGGCTTGAGTATTAGAGTAGAGCGTCCAGCCAGTTGAGAGCGTTACCAATTGGTATAAAGTCAAACGTTTTGACGAATGCCACTGATTCCGCGAACTACACCGCCTTCATAGGGAGTATATGTGCGTGCTTAGAGAAACAAATTCGCAATCAATTCAGTGACGGTCAACTAAACTTCGTGTATATGTTACTAGACCGCGGGTCAAACTGGTCGAGAACGTTGCCACTTTCTGTGAGAGACAAATGGCTAAGTCAATAGCTTTAACCATCTTGTCATTCTGAGAGTCAGGCCAGATACTCCTGGAGTAAATCCGCTGAACAATATTGGCAATAGACCAGGTATAAACACTATATTATTGAGTCAAGCCGCCGGAGAACAATTCCAATCTATATTAAGTCATTCTTCTTTCCGAATACCTATTCGTTCGAGAAGTTAACCCGCTGTATGGAGAGGGTATCATCGTTTTGAGAGAATCAAACTAGTATGCATTTTAGTGACGGGCGGCTAAATTTCATGTATGAATTAGAAGATCGATTATCAAATGGTTCGAGAATGTCACCACAATCTTCGAGGATCGTACGTCTTAGTCAATAGCTTCACCTGTACTGTGATACCCAGAGTAATACCAGGTATATCGTAAGTAACTCCTCTGAACTGTGTTAGGAAGAGACACCTGAGTCGTGGTTTGAATATTAAAGTAGAACGTCAAACCGCTGGAAAATGTTCCCACCTTCTGTTAGAGACGTACGGCTAAGACAATAGCGTCATATATCCTGTGAGTCCAAAGGACAAGCCAGGGATACTGTGAGTGAATCCGCTGAACATAGTTGCCAGTAGACCTTAACTCACGGTATCAATACTAAGTTCCAGAGACAAATGGATGTAGATCGTTACCTATTCGGACAGAGTCAAACATTTTGCCGAAGGCCTTACCTTCGAAGATCCTCACTCGCTGCATTGAGAGTATAACTTCGTGTTCTGAAAAAGAAATTACTATGCATTTCAGTCATGGGCACGTAATCATCGTGTATGGATTAGAAGATCTGTGGTCAAACCGTGCGACAACTTTACCACCATGTGTGCGAGACGAACGCTCAAGTCAACTGCTTCACCCATCCTGTGATTCGGAGTGTCAAATCAGGTATTCCGAGAGTAAATCCGCTGAAGAGTATTGGCAACAGACTCCTTTATTCACGGTTTGAATAATAAAATAGAGGGTCAAGCCGTTTGTGAAGGTAACCAATTGCTATTATCTGAAACGCTTTACCGAAGAACTTACCCTCCCAAAAAATAACCCGCTGTATCGGGAATATAACTTCATGTTCGGCGAAAGAAATTACTCCTCATTTCTGTGACGGGTGCCTTAATTCCACGAATGAATTACAAGATCAAGGGTCAAACCGTTCGAGGACGTTACAACCTTCAGTGAGAGACGAACGGCTAAGTAATGTTTACTGTAACTCCGAACGTCAAACCAGATATGCCCGGTATTTTAATTGCCCTCTACAGTATTGGCAATAGACACCTCAGTTCACGGTATGCATATTAAAGCAGGGTGTCAAACCGTTTTACAACATTACCTATTCGTGTAGGGTGATTCCTCTTACAGATTGCATTAATCTCCGAAAAACTAAACCGCTGTATCGAGAGAATAACTTCGTGCTTAGAGATTCGCATTAGCATACATTATAGTAATGGTATCTTAATTTCATGTATGTTATACAGCTCGGGACCGTTATCATATTCTATGATATTCGTGCAGCTAAGCGAATAGCTTCACATATACTGCGTTTCCGAGGGTCATACGAGGTATTCCAGGATTAAATCCGCTGAACTGTACTGGCAATAGAAATCTCATTCCACGGTTTGAATATTAAAGGAGGGCTCCAAACCACTGTAGAACGTTACCATTTGCTGCAAAGTCAAACGCATTACCGAAGGCCATACCCTCCGAAGAAACTGACCCGCTGTATCGAGAGTATAAACTCGTGTTCATAGAAAGAAATTAGTAATCACTTGAGTGACGGGCACCTTAGTTTCATGTATGAATAAGAAGGTCACGTGTTAAACGGTTTGAGAACAGTACGAACTTCTTTGAGTGTGGAACGTCTAAATCAATAGCTTCACCTATCCTGTGCTGACGAGAATCAAACCAGTCATTGCGGGAATATATCTGCTAAATTATATAGGCAAATGACATCATAATTCACGGTATGAACATTAAAGTAGAGAGTCAATCTGTCGGAGATCATTATCAATAGGTATAGAGTCACTCTTTTTACCGAAGGCCTTACCTTCCGAGAAAACATCTCACTGTATGAGATAATATTTTCGTGTCTAAGGAGACAAATTAGTACGCATTTTAGTGACGTACACCTTAATTTTATGCACGAATTAGAAAAGCGACCGTCAAATCGTTCTACAATGTTACCATCTCCTTCCCCCTTCCGTACCCCTAGACCAATAGCTGCACCTACCCTGTTATTCCAAAGGTCAAACAAGGTATTCTGGGAGACAATCCACTGTATAGTACTGGCAGCGGACATCTTTATTCACGGCATGAATTCTAAAGCTGATCCTCAAACCATGGCAGAACATTACCTACTCCCATAGTGTCAAACCGGTTACCGAAAGCCTTCCTTTCCGTGAAGCTGTCCCGACATATCGATAGTATAACCTCGTGTCGAGAGAAACACATATGTATACATTTTATTAATACCATAGCTTCATGTATGAATTACAAAATCAGGAGACAATCCGCTCGAGAACGATTCCACCTTGTTTGAGTGTCGAACGGTTAAGGCAGATGCTACACGCATCCTGTGGTTCCGGCCAATAAATGATAAATAATGAAGCAGACCGTCATTCCGTTCTCGAACGTTAGCTAATGCTATAGAGTCAAACTGTATCTGGAAGTATTAAGGTGCCCGTCACAAATATGTCTACTAATTTGTATTCCTGCACACGAAGCTATACCCTCGATACAGCGGATTATGTTCTCTGAAGGTAAGTTATCAGATAAATAGAATGCCCTTATGCCAATTGGTAATGTTCTCAAACGGTTTTACGTTCTAATTTGATACTCATACCGTGAATTAAAGTGTCTATTGTTAATACCGTTCAGCGGATGTACCCCTGGAATACACGGTTTGACTCTCGGAATCACAAAAATATGTGAAGCTATTGACTCAGCCGTTCGACACTCAAAGAAGGTTGAAACGATTTCTATCAGATAGACAGTAGATCTTCGAATTCCTACACGATATTAATGTGCCCGCCACTAAAATGTATACGAATTTGTATCTCTGAATACGAAGTTATACTCCCGATACCGCGGGTTAGGTTCTCGGTTGGTAAGGTCTTCGGAAAAGCTTTTGACACTATACCAATTGGTAACGTTCTGCAAAAGTTAGACTCTGTAGCCTAATATTCAAACCGTGAGTTACGATGTCCACCGCCTATAGTCTACACTGGATTGTCTCCCGGAATTCAAGGTTTGTCTATCGGAATAGCAGGATAGGTGGAGCTTTTCATTTAACCGATCGATTCTTGAATATGGTGGTAAACTTCCCACACGTTTTGACTATCGCTCCTCTTATTAATACATGAATCTAGGTTGCCCGTCAAAAAAAACGAATTTCATTTTTCTTCTTGGAACACGAAGTTATACTCTGGCTGCACAGGTTTATGTTCTTGGACGGTAGGGGTTTCCGTAAGTCATTGACCATATTCCAATTGGTAATGTTCACCGACTGCTGGACTCACTACCTTAATATTTATACGGTGAAAAAGCGTGTCTAACTCCAATACTGCGCAGCAAATTTAGTCGCGGATTGCCTACTCTCGGAATCACAGGATAGGTGATTCTACTGACAGCTCTACGAATCTCAAAGAAGGTGGTAACGATCATGAAGTGTTTGATGCTCGATCTTCTTATTCATGCAGGACATGAAGGTGCCCGTCACTAGAATGGACAGTTATTTGTTTCTGTGAACACGAGGTTGTACCCACGATACAGCGGCTTATGTTCTTGGAAGGTCATGCATCCGGTAATGAGTACAACGTTAAGCCTATTGGTAACGTTCTCAAACGGTTTTTCGCTCTACCTTAATATTCATACAGTGAATTAAGCTGTCCATTGTCAATACTCATCAGCAGACTTACTCATGAAATGCCAGGTTTGAGTCTCGGAATCACGGGAAAGGTGAAGCTATTGTCTTGGCCGTTCGTCTCTCACAGAAGGTGGTGACGTTCTCGAACGCCTTGAACCTCAGTTTTGATATTTATACAAAAACATGCGGTGTCCGCCCTCTAAACTGTCTTCCAATTTGTTTCTACGCACATTGAGTAGGACACTAGCTACAGCGGGATAGGCTGTCGGAAGGTGTGGTATTCGGTGAAAGGAATGAGATTAAGCTGATTGGAAATGTTCTCCGTCGGATTGACTCTCTAGTGGAGTATTTATACCGTAAATTAACATGTAAGTTGCCATCAAACTTAGCGAACTTACTGACGGATTACCTGATTTGACTCGCGGAATCACAGGATAGATGTAGCAATAGACTGAACCGTTCAACTCTCAATGATTTTGGTAACGTTCTTGAACGCTTTCATCCTCGACCTTCTTATCCGTAATGAAATTAAGGCCCCTGTCACTAACATA
This sequence comes from Lasioglossum baleicum, assembly GCF_051020765.1. NCBI lineage: Eukaryota > Metazoa > Arthropoda > Insecta > Hymenoptera > Halictidae > Lasioglossum > Lasioglossum baleicum. The sequence continues at coordinate 32,562 of NW_027469566.1, forward strand.
TTTACTAATTTGATGCTTTGAACAAGAAGTTACACTCTCGATAATGCGGGTGAGGTTCGCGAAAGGTACGGCCATCGGTAAAACGTTTGACTTTATAAGAATTGGTAACGCTTTCAAACGGTTTTAAGATTTACTGTAATATTCAGACCGCGAATTAAGGAGTCTATTGCCAAAAGTCTTCAGCCGAGTTTCGGCCTGAATACCTGGTTTGACACTCCGAATCACTGTGTAGGTAGCGCTATTGACGTACCCATTCGTCTCTCATAGAAGATGGTAACGTTCTCGAACGGTTTGACCATTGATCTTCCATTTAAGGGGCTCGTCACTAAAATGTATACTAATTTACTTCTCTGGACACAAAGTTAGCCTCTCTATACAGCGTCTCAGGGTCACGGAAGGTAAGTTATTCGGTAAAAAATATGACTTTATAACATTTGGTAATGTTCTCCGGTGGTTTGCCTCCCTACTCTAATATTCAAACTGTGAAATAATGTGTCTATAGCCACTACTGTTCAGCGAATTCACTCCCTGATTAACTTGTGTGGCTCTCGGAATCACAGGATACGTGAAGATTTTGCCATAGCTATGCGACTCGCAAAAAAGGTGGTAACGATGCTGAAAGGATTTACTCTCGATTTTCTTATTCATACCAGAAATTAGGGTGCGTGCCACTTAAACGTATTCTGATTTGTTTCTCTGGACACGACGATACACTCTAAATACAACGGCATATGTTCTCAGAAGGTAAGGCTTTTGGTAAAAGGTTTGACAGTATACCAATATGTTACGATCTACAACGGTTTGACACTGTACTTTAACATTCATACGGTCAATTAAGGTGTCTTTTGCCAATATTGTTCAGCGAATTTACTCCCGGAATCGCTAGTTTTGCTCTCGGATTCACAGGAAGGAAGAAGCTAATGACTTACCTGTTCGTCTCCCAAAGAAGGTGATACCGTTATCGAACGGTTTCACACTCGATCCTCTTATTCATAAATGAAATTTAGGTGCCGGTAACTGACATTTCCACTAATTTGTTTCTCTAATCACGATGTTGTACCATAGACACGGCAGGTTATATTCCTGGAAGGTAAGGTATCCGATAAAGGGAATGACACTATACCAATTGGTTTTGTTCTTCTAAGGATTAATTCCCTACATTAATATTCAAACCGTGAAATAAGTTGCCTATTGCCTATTCTGATCAGCGGATTTACTCCTGGAATGCCAGGCTTGACTCTCGGAATCACATGTTTAGGTGAAGCTATTAACTCTGCAATAAGGTGGTAACGTTCTCACACTGTTTGTCACTCGATCGTCTAATTCATATATCAATATCAATATATGTGCCCGTCAGTAATACGTATGCATATTTGTATCTCTGATCACGAATTCATACTCTCGATACAGCCGGACCATTTCTGGATTGTATGGCCTCTGGTAAAATGTTTGACTCTATACCAATAGGTAACAAAACTACAACCTTCAGCGGGTTTGCTACTGGAATAACTGGTTTGACTCTCGATATCGCAGTATGCCTGATGCTACTAACTTAGCCGTTCGAATGTCATAGAATGTACTAACGCTCTCAAGCGGTTTGACCATCGCCCGTCTAATTCATACATGAAATTAATGTGCTCGTCGCTAAAACGAATGCTAATTCATCCGACTGAATGCGATGTTATGCCCTCGATATAGCGGGTTAGTTCTTCGAAGGGTAACGTATCGGGCAAGGAGAATGACGTTATATCAATTCGTGGACGTTCTCAAACGGTTTGACGCACCACTTTATTATTCATACCGTGGATTATGGTGCTTATTGCCAATACAGTTCAGCGGATTTATTCACGTAATATCTGGTTGCCCACAACCAGATAGGTGAAAGTATTGACCTAGGCGTTCGGCTCTCGCAGAAGGTGGTAACGTACTCCAACGCTATGTCGGTCTGCTTTATTACTCAAACCGTGAATTAATGTGTCAATTGGCAATAATGTTCAGCGGATTTGCTCCCGGTATACATGGGTTTGACTATCGGAATCACACGGTATGTGAAGCTATTGACTGAGCGGGTCGAGTCGCAAATGACATAGTAACTTTCCGAAAGGATTGACTATCTATCTTCTAGTTCATACATGAAATTATGGTGCCAGTCACTAAAATGTGTACAAATGAGTTTCTCCGGAATATGAAGATAAACTCCCGATAGAGAGGGTTAGGTTCTCCGAATGTAAGGCTGTCCGTAAGAAGTTTGATTCTACTCCAACGAGTAATGTTCTGCAACGGCATGACGACCTGCTTAGATACTCAAACCGTTAACTAAGGTGTCTATTGCCAATACTATTCAGTGAATTTACAACTGGGATATCTGGTTTGACTTACGGAATCACAGGATAGTTGAAGCTACTGACATAGTCGTTCGACTCTTGTAGAAGGTAGTAACGGTCTCGACAGGTTTGATACCCGATCTTCAAGTTCATACTTGAAGCTAAGGTGCCCGTCACTGAAATGAAGACTAATCCCTTTCTCTGTACACGAAGATATACCCTTGATGAAGCCGGGGAGATTCGCGGAAGTTACCGCCTCCGTAAACGTCTTACTTATACCAATTGGTAACGTTCTCAAACGATTTGACACTCCATTTTAATATTTAACCGCGAAATATGGTGTCTATTACTAATACTGATCAGCAGATTTACACCCGGTATAGCTGGTTTGACTCTCGGAATCACAGGATCGATGAAGCTATAGACATAGCTGGGCGACACTTAAAGAAGGTGGTAACGTATTCCAACAGGTTGACACTCCATATGCGAATTCATTCATGAAATTAAGGTGCTCGTCCCTAAAATGAATAGTAATTTGGTCCACTGAACACGATGTTATACTCTCGATACAGCGTGATATATTAACTGCAGGTAAGGCTTGCGGTAAAGGTTCGACTATGTACCATTGGGTGGCGTTCTCAAATGGTTTGGCTCTTGGCTTTAATATTGATGCCGTGATATACGGTGTTTAATACCAATACTGTATAGCGGAATTTTTTCCACAATACCACGTCCGACATTCGGAATTACATGACAGGTGTAGCGATTGACTTAACCGTTCGATCCTCGAAGAAGCTGGTAACGTTTTCCAACTGTTTGACACTCGAACATTAAAATTCTTGCATGAAACTGACGTGCCCGACACTAAAATGCATGCGAATTAGCTTCTCCGAGCACGTAGTTGTTCTCTAAATACTGCAGGTTAGTTTCTCGGATGTAAGGCCGTCAGTGAAAGGTTTGACTGTGTACCAATATGTAACGTTCTGCGATGATTTGAATCTGTAATTTAATATTTGTACCGTGCAATGTGGTGTATAAGGCCAATACTGTAGAGAGTACCCACGCCCGGAATACCTGGTTCGGCTCGCGGCATCACAAGATAGGTGAAACTATTGCTTATCCTCTCGACTCCCAAAGAAGGCAGCATCGTTCTCGAAAGTTTTGATACCCGATCCTCTAATAGATACATGAAATTAAGATGACAGTCAATAAAATGTATAATAATTTGATCCTCAACCCACGATGTCATACTCGCGGTACGGCAGGTTAGATTTACAGCAAGTAAGGCGTTCGGTTAAAAGGTTAGACTCGATACAAATTTGTAACGTTTTCAACTGATTTTACGCTCTACTGTAATATTCAAACCGTGAACGAAGGTGTCTATAGCCAATAGCGTGCAGCGTATTAGTTCCGGATTGTCTGGTTCGACCTTCGGAATCACTGGATATGTGGAGCTAATAACTAAGCCGTACGAAACTCAAGGAAGATCGTAACGTTCTCGAACACTTTGACAATCAATGCTGATATTTTTGCACAAATATGTGGTGTCCGACCGCTAGAATGTCTACTAATTTGTATCCGTGAGCACTAAGCATGACATTCGCTACAGCGGAACAGGTTCTCGGAAGCTGAGGTATCCGGTATGAAGATTGACATTATACTGTTTGGTTATGTTCTCCAACGGTTTGACTCTCTACTTTAATATCCATACCGTGTATTAAGCTGTCTAATGCCAATTCTGTCAGTGGATTTACTCCCGGAATTCCAGAATTGACTGTCGGAATCACAGGATAGTTGAAGCTGTTGCCATAGCCTTTAGAATCTCAAAGACGGGTGGTAATGTTCTGGAACTGTTTTACACTCGATCTTCTAATTCATAGATGAATTTAAGGTGCCCGTCACTAAAATGTATACTACTTCGTCTCATTGAGCAACATGATATACTCTTGGAACAGAGGGTTAGATCTTCGGAGGGTTAGTTCTTCATTACACCGTTTAACCATATAACAATTAGTATCGCACTCAGACAGCTTGACGATATACTTTAATATTCACACCGTAAATTATGGTGTCTCATGCTAACACCGTTCAGCGTGTTTACTACCGGTATACCTGGCTATACTCACGGAATCTCCGGATAAGAGAATCTTTTCACTTAGCCGTTCCTCTGTGAAGAACGTCACCACGAAATCGAGTGGCTTGTTCCTCGATCTTCTTGTTGATAATAAAATGGAGGTGCCCGACAGAAAAATATTTACTAATTCTTCTTCTGAACACGAAGTTACGACGGGTTAGCATATTCGAAGGTTGTGCTATCGGTGAAATCTTTGACTATATATACCAATAGCTAACGTTCTACAACGGTTTGACTGTCTGCTTTAATATTCAAACCATGAATTAAGGTGTCCATTGCAATACTGTTCACAGCACTTACTCCCGTGGTACCTGGTTTGACTTTCTGAATCACACGATTGGTGAAGCTATTGTCTTAGCCGTTCGATTTTAAGAATGTAGAACCGTTTTCGAAAGGTTTGACACTCAATCTTGTAATTCATACATGGAGTCCAACCGCCGCTCATCAGTATCAATTAAAATAAAGTACTTCTTTTTAACCAATACATTACCTTCCGAGAACCTATCCTCTGCAGCGAGTGTCTGTCTTAGTTTTCACGGAAAAAAATGAGTTGATATTTCAGCAGACAGGCACCTCAGTTTCAGGTATGAATAGCAAAATTAGGTTCCAAGCTGTTCGAGACCGTTAGCAACTAGTTTTAGAGTCGTACTGCTAAGTCAATGGCTTCACCGCCCCTGATAATCCGAGGGTCAGACCAGGAATACCAAGAGTCTATCCGCAGTACAGTACTGGCAATAGGCACCTTAATTCACAGTATATGTAGTACAGCGCAGAATCAGATCGTTGTACAACTTTACCTACTGGTATAGAGTCAACCATTTTACAGAAGGCCTTACCTTCCGTGAAGCTAATCTGCTGTATCGATAGTATAACTTCGTGTTCAGAAAAGCAAGTTAGTATACGTTTTAGGACGGGAACATTATTATAATTTTTGAGTTAGTGGACAGATGGACAATCCGTTCGAGATCTTTACCATCTTCTTTGAGAGTCGAACGGCTAAGTCAATAGCCTCACGTATACTTTGATTCCGATAGTGAATCCAGGTATTCTGCGTATAGATCCGCAGTACAGTATTGGTAATAGTACCTTAATTTACGGTATAAATAGTGATATTGAGATTAGAACCATCATTGATCGTTACCAACTGGTACAGGTTCAATCATTTTATCGGAAACCTAACCCTCCGATTATCTAACGCTATGTAGCAACTGTCTTGAGAATGTTCGCGAAAACAAATGAGGACACATTTTAGCGGACGGACACCGCATGTTTGTGTGTAAATGTCAGCATCGAGAGTCAAAACGTCCGAGATCGTGACCACCATTCTTGGTGTTAGTGCGACTAAGTCAATACTCTCACCGATCCTGCGATTCCGAGTGTCAAACCAGGTATTCCGGGAGCAAATGCGCTGAACAATATTGGCAATAGACTCCTCAAGTCACGGCTTAAATATTAAAGTGCAGGGTCAAACCGTTTTAGAGCGTTACCAATTAGTACAATGTCAAACGTTGTACAGATTGCCTTATATTCCACGAACATGAGCAGCTTCATCTAGAGTATAACTTCGTCTTCAGAAGAAGAACTAAGTCTTCATTTCTGTGTCGGGCACCTTAACTTGATGTATCAATTTGAAGATCGAGTGTCAACCCGATCGAGATCGTTGCAATCGTCCGTGAGTGACGAACTGCTACGTCAATAGATTCACCTAGCCTGCGATTCCGGGAGTTAAAATAGGTATTCCGGTTGTAAATTCGCTAAACAATATTGGCAATAGACACCTTAATTCACGGTCTGAATATTCAAGTAGAGCGTCAGACCGTTTTAGTGCGGTACCAATTGGAAAAAAGTGATTGCTTTCACCGAAGACATTTCCCTCCGAAAAACGAACACCGAGTATCGCGCATATAGCGTCGTGTATGTAGATAGTAATTAGTCTCCTCTTCAGAGTCGTGCACCTTAACTTCATGTATGAATTAGAATATCGTCGGTCAAACCGCTCGAGTAAGGTGCCACAATCTATGACACACGAACAGCTACGTCAATAACTTCACACGCCCTGTGATTCGTAGAGTCATACCAGGAATTCCGAGATTAAATCCGCTGTACTGTATTGTCGTAGTATACCCTACTTCATGGTATAAATATTAAAGCCCAAGGGGCAAACCTTTGTAGGTCCTTACGCATTGATATAGAGCCAAACTTTATAGCGAAGACCTTACCTTCCGCAAAGCTAACCCGCTGTATCGATATTATATCTACGTGTTCAGGGCAGTAAATTAGTACGCATTTTTAGTGACATGCACATTAATATCATGTCTGAATTAGAAAATCTACGGTCAAAACCGCGCGAGAACGCTATTGTCTTCTTTGAGAATGGAAAGTCTAAGTCAATACATCCACCTATCCTGTGATTCCTGGAGCCAAAGCAGGTATTCCGGGAGTAAATCCCGCCGAACATTATTGGCAATAGACGCCTTTCTTCGCGGTTTGGATATTACAGTGGTGCACCAAACCATTTGAAACAGTTACCAATTGGAATCGAGTCAAACCTTTCACCGAACGCTTTACCTGCGGTTAACCTAATCCGCTGTATCGATAGTATAGCATTGTGATCAATAGAACCTATTAATATAAATTTTAGTGACGGGCACCTTAATTTCATGAATGAATTCGAAGATCGACTGTAAAACTGTTCGAGAACATTACCGCCAGCTTTGCTAGTCGGTCGGCGGAGTCAATAGCTTCACCTACCCTGTGATTCCGAGAGACAAGTCACATATCCGGGAATATATCCGCTGAAGTTTATTGGCAATAGACACATTAATTCACGGTATGAATATTAAATCAGGGAGTGAAACCGATGGAGAACATTACCAATTCGAATAAAGTCATTGTTTTTACCGAATACTTTACATTCGGAGAAGACAACCCGCTATGGCGAGTGTTCTGCTTAATATTCTTGGAAACAAATTAATAGACATGTTAGCGGGCGAACACCACATGCTTATGTTTAAATATCAACATCGAGATTCAAAGCGCTCGAGTACTTTGCCAACATCTGCGAGAGACGATCGGTTAAGTCAACAGCTTCACGAATACAGTGATTCGATTGTCAAACCGTGTGTTCCCGTAGTAAATCCGCTGAACAGTATTAGCAATAGACACCTCATTTCAGGGTTTGATTATTAATGCAGAGCGTCTAACCGTTGTAGAACGTTGCCAATTGCCATAAAGTAAAACGTGACCTTACCCCCCGAAATACTAACCCGCTGTATAGTGTGTAACTTCGTGCTCATAAAAAGAAGTTAGTCTTCATTTCAGTGACGGGCGCCATAATTTCGTGTACGAATAAGATGATCCGGTGTGAAACCGTTCGACAATGTTACGACCATTTCTGGGAGTCGAACGGCTAAGTCAATAGTTTAAAACTATTCTGTGATTCCAAGAGTAAATCCAAGTACTCCGGAAGAAAATACGCTGTACAGTATTGGCAAGAGAGTCCATATTTCACTGTATAAATTTTGAAGTACGGTGACACACCGTTGTAGAAGGCTACCTACTGGTATAGGATCAAACATTTTACCTAAGCCCTTACCTTCCGAGCAGCCTAAAACCCGCTGTGTCGAGAGTATAACATCGTGTCCAGAGGAACAAACTAGAATTCATTTTAGTGACCGGATCCTCAGTTTCATGTATGAATAAGGAGATCGAGGGTCATATGGTTTGAGAAAGTTACCGCTTTTTTTTTTTTTTAAAGTCGCGCTGCTAATTCAACAGCTTCATGTATCCTGTGATTCCGAGAGACAACTCAGCTACCCGGGAGTAAATTGGCTGAGCAGTATTGGCAATAGACACCTTCATTGACGGCATGAATATTATGGATGAGAGTCAAACCGTCGGTCAACATTATCAATTGGTATAAAGACATTCCTTTCAACCTATACCTTACATTCCGAGAACGCAAGCCGCCGTAGCGATTTTCTTTCTTCGGGTTCACAGGAACGAATAGTAGACATTTTAGCAGGCGGATACCTTATTTTCATGGGTGAAACGAATAATCGTTTGTCATACAATTGGAGAACGTTGTCTCTTTCTTTGACAATCGCATATATAAGACAATAGTTTCACTTATCCTGTGAATCCGAGAGTCACACCGAGCATATCAGGAGTAAATCCGCTGTACAGTAATGGCAGTGGCACTTCGTATTTCGCAGTATGTATATTAAAGTAGTGCGCCCTGCCGTTTGATAACGATACAAATTTGTACAACGTCATACTCCATACCGGATACCTTACATTTCGAGAAAATAATCTGCTGCATTGTGCGTATAACTTTGTGTGCAGGGAAAAAAATTATTACACATTATAGCAAACGCGCACCTCAATTTCATGTATGAATAAGAAGACCGAGTGTCAAACCGCTCTAGAACGTTTCCACCTTCATTGAGAGATGAACGGCTAAGTCAATAGCTTTACCTATCCCGTGATTCCGATTGTCAAAACAGGTATTCCAGGAGCAAATTCGCAGAACAATATTGGCACTACACAGGTTAATTCACGGTATGAATATTAAACCAGACCGCCATACTGTTAAAGAACATTATATATTGGTGTAGAGTCTATCGTTTCACGGAAATCCGTACATCCGGAGAACCTAACCATCTGTATCGGGAGTTTATCTTCGTGATCAGAGAAACTCATTTTTATACATTTTAGTGACTGGTACCATAATTTCATGTATGAATTCGAAGATCGAGTGTCAAACATTTCGGGAACGTAACCACTTCATTTGAGACTCAACGCGCTAAGTCAATAGCTTCAGATACCCTGTAATTCCGATGGTCAAACCAGGTATTCCGGGAGTAAATTCGAAGGACAGTATTGGCAATAGAGGCCTCAATTCACGGTCTGAACATTAAAGTAGAGGGTCATACTATTTCAGAGCGTTACAAATGGTATAGAGCCAAATTTTCACTGCTAGTCTTACCCTCGGAGAACCTCAACCGTTGCATCGAACGTATAGTTTCGCGTTCCGAGGAACAAATTAGTATACATCCTAGTGTCGCGAACCCCAATTTCACGTCTGCTGTTGAAGATCGGGAGCAAACCGTTCGCATACTTTACCATCTTCCTTGATGCTCGAACGGCTAAGCGAATAGCTTCACCTATCCTGCGAGTACCAGAGTCAAACCAGGTATTCCGGTAGTTAACCAGCTGCAGATTCTTGGCATTAGACACCATAATTCTCGGCTTCAATATTAATGTAGATCGGCAAACCGTATGAGAGCGTATCCAATTGCTATAGAGACTAACGTTTTACGGAAGCCCTTACCCATCGAAAAACTGACTGGCTTTATAGGAAGTATAACACCGGGTTCAGAGGTACGAACTAGCATACATTTTATTGACGAGCTCCTTTATTTCATGCATGCATTAGCAGATCGAATGTCAAACCGTTCGGGAACGTTACCAACTTCTGTGAGAGACAAACGGCTATGCCAATAGCTTCACCTACCCTGTGGTTCTGAGCGACAGACCAGTTATTGCTCGATTAAATTCGCCGAACACTGCTGGCAATAGTCACCTTAATTCCCGGTTTGAAATTTAAAATAGAGCGTCAAACCGTTTGAGAACTTTACCATTGGCTATGAAGTCAATAGATTTACCGACAACATTACCTTCCGCGCACGTCATCCGCTTCATCGTGAGTATATTATCGAGATCGGAGGGCAAATTAGTGTACAGTTTAGTGACGAGCAGATTAATTTCATGTATGAACTGGAAGATCGAGGGTCAAGCCGCTCGGGACCGTTACAAACTTCTTTGTGGTTCGAATGGCTAAGTCAGTAGCTTCACATATCCTGTGGTTCCGAGATTAAAACTAGGTACTCCTGCATTAAGTCCGCTGAAAAAGTATTGGCAATAGACATGTTAGTTCACGGTTCGAATATTAAAGTCGCACGTCGGACTAAGGTGTCTATTGACGGTACTTTACAGTGTATTTAATTTCGTGGTACTTGGTTTGACTCTCGGAATCACAGGATAGGCGAACATATTGACTTAGCTGTACGACTCGCAAGGATGGTGGTAACCATATCGAACAGTTTGACACTCGATCTTGTAATTCATACTTGAAGTTAACGTGACCTTGACTGAAATGAATACTAATATCTTTCTAAGAACACGAATTTATACTCTCGTGAAGCGGGTGAAGTTCGCGGAAGGAAAGGCCTTCTGTAATACATTTGACTTAATACCAATTAGTAACGATATCGAACGGTTTGACGAACTACATTAATATCAAACCGCCATTCAAGCTGTGTATTGCTAATACTGCCATCGAATTTACTCCCCGAATACCTGGATTAACTTTAGGAATCACAGGATAGCAGAAGCTATTGTCTCAGCCGTTCGACTTAAGCGAACGTGATAAAGTTCTGCAACGGTTTGACCCTCGATCTTCTAATTCGTACATGAAGTTACGGTGCCCATCATTGAAAAGTATAATAATTTGTTTCTCTGAGCTCTATGTTATATTCTCGATGCAGCGGGTGTGGTACTCGGAAGGTAAGGCCTTCTGTAAAGTGTTTGACTCTATCCGAACTGGTAACGATCTACAACTGTTTGACACTTTACGTTAGTATTGATACTGCGAATTAAGTGTATTGCTAATACTGGTTAGCGGATTAACTCTCGGTATCCCTGGTTTGACTCTCGGTAGCACAGGACAGGTGAAGCTATAGTCTTGGCCGTTCGACTATCATAGAAACTGGTGACGTCCTTGCGAGATTTGACGCTTGACCTTCTATGCCATACATGGAGTAAAGGTGCCGGTCACTGAAATGTATACTAAACTGCATCTCTGAACACGAAGTTATACTCTCGATGCAGCGGGTGATGTTCCCGGAAAGGAATGCCTTCTGTAAGAATATGACTATACTAGCAATAGGCAATGTTCTACAACGGTTTGGCGCTCCACTTTAATATTCATACCGTGAACTATGGTGTCTATTGCCAAGACTGTTCAGCAGATTTACTCGAGGCATACCCGCTATGACTCTCCTAACCACAGGATAGGTGAAGCTATTCGACTCTCAAAGAAGGTGGTATCGCTCTCGTGCGGTTTCACTGCCCATTTTTCTATTGGCACATGAAAATGAGGCATCCGTTTGCAAAATTTCTCTTAATTTGCTTCCGCGAGAACTAGGAATGACACTCGCTATAGCGAGTTCTGCACTTGGAATGTAATGTATTCGGTGAAAAGCATGACTCTATAGCAATTGGTAGTGTTCTGTGAAGGATTGACATTCGACGGTAATATTCGTACCGTGAATTAAGGTGTCAATTGCCAATTCTCTCTCGCGATATAACTCTCGGCTTTCCCTGGTTGCCTCTCGGAATCACGGGATAGGCGAAGCCACTGACTTAGCATTTCGAATCTCAAAGAAGGTGGTAACCATCTCGAGAGGTTTGACCCTCGATTTTGCCATTCACATATGAAAATAATGTCTCTGTATTCTTAAATGTCTACTAATTTGTTACCATGAACCGGAAGCATGACACTCTATACAACGGGCTAGGATTTTGGAAGTTAAGGCCTTCGGTAAAGGTTAGACAATATACCAATAGGTAACGTTCCACAAAGGTTTGACGCCCTACCTTAATATGCATACCGTTAACTATTGTGTCCACTGACTATATTGCACTGTCGATTAAATCCCGGAATACCTGCTTTCGATCACGGAATCACGGTACAGGTGAAGCTATTGATTTAGCGTTCGTCTCTATAAGAAGGTGGTAACGTTCTCAAAGGGTTTGGCCCTCCAACTTCTAATATATACATGTAATTATGGTGTACATCACAAAAATGTCTACAACCCTGCTTCACCGAGAACGACGTAATACCCTCAATATAGCGGGTCAGCTTCTCAGTATGTAAAGCCTACGGTAAAGTGTTTGACGCTACACGAATCGGTAATAATCTACAGCGGCTTGACTGCCTGCTTTAATATTCAAACCTTCAATTAAGATGTCTATTGCCCGTACCGTTCAGGGGATGAACTTCCATAATACTTGCTTTGCCTCTCCGAATCACAGGGCAGGTGAAGCTATAGACTTAGCCGATCGTCTCTCACAGAAAATGTTAACGTTCTCGAGCGGTTTTACTATCGATCTTTTAATTCCTGCATGAAATTATGGTTCTCGTGACTAAAATGTATACTAGTTCGTTCCTCTTAACACGGTATATTCTCGATACAGCTGTTCAGTTTTTCGGAGTGTACGTCATTCTGTAACCAGTTTGGCCCTATACATATAAGTCATGTTCTACAACGACTTGACGGACTGCTTTAATATTCAAACCGCAAATAAGGTGTCTGTTTCCAATAGTGCACAGGCCATTTGCTCCCGGAATATATGGTCTGACTCACAGAATCATAGAATAGGTGAAGCTATTGACATAGCCGTTGGATTCGCAAGTAATGTTCTAACGTTCTCGAGCGGGGTGACCCACTACCTTAATATTCAAACCGTGGAGTAAGGTGTCCATTTCCAGTACTGTTGAGTGGATATAATACTGGAATATAGCCGTTCGACTCTCATAGACGCTGGTATTCTACTCTAACAGGTTGACACTCAATTTTGATATTTATACCTGAAAATGTGCAGTACGACTGCAAAAATACCTACTAATTCGCTTCCGTGAACAATAAGTAAGGCACTCGATTCAGCGCGTTAGGTTCTCCTAAGGTAAGTGATTCGGTACGGAGATTGACTTCATACGAATAGGTACTTTTCACCGACGGTTTGACTCTTTACTATAATATTCGTACCGTGAGTTACGGTGTCTATTACCAATACGGTGCAGTGGATTTACTACTCGAATACCCGGTTTGACTCTCGGTATCGCAGGATGGGTGAAGCTATTGACTTAGCGGTTCGCCTCTCACAGATGGTGGTAACGTTTTCAAACGGTTTGACGCTCTCCTTTACAGTTCAAACCGTGAATCTAGGTGTCTATTGGCAATACTGTTCAGCGGATTTACTGCAGCAATACATTGTTTGCATCTCGGAATCACTGGATAGGTGAAGCTGTTAACTTGGCCGTTCGTCCATAAAAGATGGTAGCAACGTTCTCGAACGGTGTGTGACACTCGATATTCCAATTCATGCATGAAATTATGGTGCTCGTCACAAAAATGTATACAAGTACGTACATCTGATCACCGTGTTATACTCTCCATACAGCGGGTCAGTCTTTCGGATGGTGTGGCGTTCTGTATGACAGTTAAACCTACGCGAATAGATCATGTTCTACTACGACTTGACGGCCATCTTTAATATTCTAACCGTGAATTGAGGTGTCTATTGCCAATACTGTACTGTGCATTTACTCCCGGAGTATCTGATTTGACATTCGGAATCTCAGTATATGCGAAACTATTTTCATAGCCGTTCGACTAAAAACGAAGGTGGGAACGATTTCGAACGGCTGATCCCCGAATATTCTACTCCTTCATGAAAATAAGGTGTCCGTCTGCTAATATGTCTACTAATACGTTTCTGTGAACAGGAAGCAAAACAATTGCTACGACGGCTTTAGATCTCGGTATGTAAGGAATAGGTTAATAGGAATGACTTTGTACCAATTCCTATGGTTCTCCGACGGATTGACTCTCAACTTTACTGTTCATGCCGTGAACTAAGGAGTCTATTGTCTATACTGTTGTGCTGAATTACTCCTGGAGCACCTGGTTTGACTCTCGGAATCCCAGGATACGTGAAGCTATTGAAGTAGCTTTGCGACTAGCAAAGAAATTGGTACAGATCTCGGAAGATTAGACTCCCGATTTTGCTGTACAGACAAGAAAATGAGGTGTCCGCCTGGTAAAATGTCTATTAATTTAATTCCGTGACCACTGAGCAAAACACTCCCTACAGCGTGTAAGATCATGGGAGGGTACGGTCTTCGGTAAAACGTTTGTCTTTATACTAATAGGTAACGTTCTCAAACGGTTTGACGCCCGACTTTAATATTCAAACAATGAATTAAGGTGTGTCTTGCCTATACTGTTCACCGAATTTACTCCGGAAATACCTGGTTGCACTTTCGGAATCAGAGGATAGGTGAAGCTTCCCACATTGCCGTCCGTCTCTCAAGGTGGATTGTAACGTTCTCCAAAGGATTGACTTTCGATCTTTCATTTCTTCAATGTAATTAAGGTTCCCGTCGTTAAAATGTATACTAATTTGTTTCTTCGTACACGGTGTTATACCCTCGATACAGTGGGTTAGGTTCGCGGAAAGTAAGATGTCCGGTAAGAAGTTTGTCGTCATAGCAATTGGTATAGTTCTCCAACGGATTTTCTCTCTACTTTAATAATCATTCCGCGAATGAAGGTGCCTATTGTCGACACACTCCAGAGGATTTACCCTCGGATTACCTGGCTAGAATCTCGGAATCACAGGATAGGTGGATCTATTGGCTTATCGGTTCGAATCTCAAAGCGGGTGGTAACGTTCTCGTTTCGTTTGATCATCGATATTCTAATTCATACATGAATTTAAGGTGCAGTTACTAAAATGTACACTAATGTGTATCTCTGAACTCGAAGCTATACTCTCGATATGGCGGGACAGCTTCTCTGGCGGTAATGTTTTCGGTTGAGGGAATAATTTTATACGATATGGTTATGTTCTTCTATGGTTTGAGTAACTACATTAATAATCATGCCGTGAATTATTGTGTCACCTGCCAATACTCTCCAGCGGATCTCCTCCCGTATTATATGATTTGACTCTCAGAATCACAGGATAGGCGGTGGTCATTGACTTAGCCGTTCGTATCTCACAGAATGTAGTAACATTCTAGAACGGTTTGGCCCTCAAACTTCTAATTCATACATGTAGTGATGGTGTCCGTCATCAGAAATGATGACCAATTACTTTCTCTGAACACGAAGTTGCACTCTCGATACAGCGAGGTATTTTTTCGGAGGGTAAGGAATTCGGTAAAACATTTGACTATATTCATATTTGTAACACTCTCAATCGGTCTGACGCTCTACTTTAATATTCTAACCGTGAATTAAGGTGTCTATTGTCAATACTGTTCAGCGGATTTACTCCCGGAGTACCAGGTATACCTCTCAGAATCACATGATAACTAAAGCTATAGACTTACCTGTTCGAATCTGAATGAGTGTGGTAATGCCCTCGAACTACATGACCCTCCATTTCCTAATTCATACATGAAATTAATGTACCGTCACTAAAATGTATAATAATTCGTCCCACGGTAAACCATGTTATACTAGCGATACAGCGGATTGCTTTTTCGTAGGGTATGGTCCTCAGTAATACGTTTGTCATTATACCAACTGGAAACGATCTCAAATGGTTTAATGATCAACTGTTCAAACTGAGAATAAAGGTATCTAATGCCAGTAATGTTCAGCTGCTTAACTTGCGGTACGCCTGGTTTGACTATCGGAATTACAGGATAGGTGAAGCTTTTGTCCCAGCTATTCGACACTCGAAGGTGGTAGGATCGTTTGCGTAGGCCCTGACTCTCGATTATTCTGTTCGTACATGAAAATAAGGTATGCTTCTGCTATATAATGTCAACTAATTTGTTTTCGTGAATGATAACTAAGACAGTGGTTACAGCGGTTAATGTTCTCTCAAGGCAAGGTGTCTGGTAAAACGATTGCCGTTATGCCAATTGGTAAAGCTCTCAAACAGTTTGATGCAATATTTTAATGTTCAAACCGTATATTGAGGAGTCTCTTGCCAATACTGTTCATCGTAGAATCTTCCGGGATACCTGGTTTGACGATCGAAATATCAGGATAGGTGAAGCTACTGACTTAGCCGTTCGACTGCAAAAGAGGTTGGCAACGTTCTTGAGAGTTTTGACCCTATAACATGTAGTTATACACTCGATATAGTGGATTTGCTTTTCGAAAGGTAGGGCTATCGGTAAAGTGTTTGATTCAACACCAATAGGTGACGTTCTACGACGGTTTGATGGTATACTATTGTATTCAAACCGTGTATTACGGTGCCTATTGTCTATTCTGTTCAGCAGATTCACTCCAGGCACACCTACTATGATTTTGGGTAGCATAGAATATGTGAAGCTATTGACTTAGCCGTATCTTTCTCAAAGAAGGTGGTAGCGTTCCCGAACGGCATGACTGTCGATTATTCTATTTATACATGAATATAGCGGTTCCGACTGCTAGAGTGACTATTAATTTGTCTCCGTGATCACTAAACGTAACACTCGTTACAGCGGGTTAGATACTTGGAAGGTAAGGTCATCGGTAAATTGTTTCGCTCTATACCAATTTTGTAACGCTCTCAAACGGTTTGACGCTCTACTATAATATTCAAATCGAGAAATATTGCGTCTATTGCCAATACTGTTCAACGGATTCACTTCCTATTACCTTAGCGTTTCGACTCACAAAGAAGGTGATACCTTTCTCTAACGGTGTGACGCTCGATGTAGATACTTATACACGAAAATGTGCTGTACGGCAGCAAAAGTAAGGCACTCGTTACAGGGGTTTAGGTCCTCTTATTGTATGGTATTCGGTAAGAATACTGATTTTGTACGAATAGCTAAATTTCTCCGACGGTTTGAATCTATCCTTTAATATTCATACCGTGAATGAAAGTGTATATTGCAAAACTGTTGAGCGGACTTACTCGCGGGATACTGCGTTAGTGTCTCGGTATCACAGGATAGGTGAAGCTACTGACTTGGACTGTCGATACTCACAGAACGAGGTTACGTTCCTGATCGGATTGACCCACGATCTTCTTATTCATGCATGATATTATGGTGCTCGTCAGTAAATGTATACCCGTTCGTACTTCTGAACACGGTGTTATACTCTGGAAGCAGCTAGTCAGCTTTCAGGTGGGTTAGGCATTCTGTAAGAAGTTTTACCCTACAGGAATAGGTAATGTTCTACATCGGCTCGACGGCCGGCTTTAATATTCAAACCGTGTATTGAGGTGTCTATTGTCAATACTCTAATGCTCATTTACTCCCGGAATGTCTGGTTTAGTTTCCGGATCGCAGGATATGTGAAGCTATTGACATAGCCGTTCGTGTCTCAAAGAAGCTGGTAACTTTCTCACATGGTTTGACACTTGACCATCTCGTTCATAATGAAATTAACGTCCCAGTGACTAAAATGTTTACTAATGTGTTTCCCTAAACACGTAGTAATACTGTCGATACGGCGGGTCATCTCCTTGTACGGTGCGGCATTCGGTGAAACGCTTGACCTTATATCAATTAGATGCATTCTGACACGGTGAGACGCTCTATTTTATTAATCTCTCGGCGAATTATGATATCAGGTTTACAGCCTGAATACCTGGATTGACTCTCGAAATGGCAGTAAACGTAAAACCATGGACTTAGCCGTTCGTATCTCACAGGAGGAGGCAACGTTCCCGACCGGTTGACACTGGATCTCTTAATTCATATAAGAATTCAAGGTGACGTCACTAAATTGTATAATACTGAGTTTGCTATAACACGTAGCTATACTCCCGAAATGGCGGGTTAGCTTCTCGAACGGTGTGAAATTCGGTAAAACTATTGACTCTATAGCAATTAGAAATGATCTCACACTGTGTGACACTCTATTTTAATATTCATTCCACGAATTAAGGTATCTATTGCCAAAAATCATCAGCGCATTTACTCTCAGATTATCTTGCTAGACTCTCGGAATCGGAGGATACGTGGAGCTATTGACTTATCCGTTCGATTCTCAATTTGGGCGATAACATTCTCAAACGGTTTAGCGCTCAGTCTTCAAATTGATACATGAAGTTAAGGTGCCATTCATTGAAGTGAATATTAATTTCGTTCTTTGAACGCGACGTTATACTCTCGGAGCGGCAGGTTAGCCCCTCCGATGGTGTCTGTCGGTAAAGTGTTGGACTCTATACCAATAGGTAACGGTCCACAACCGGTTGACCGTCTGCTTTAATATTCATATCGTACATTATGGTGCCTATTGCCGATACTCTTCAGCGTATTTACGCCCGGAATACCTAGTTCGACTTTCTGAATCGCAGGACGTGTGAAGCTATTGATGTAGCCGTTCGGCTCTCAACGAAGTTGGTCAGGATCCCGATCTGTTTGACACTCGACCTTCTGATTCATGCAGGAAATTGAGTAGCCCATCGCTAAAATTGATACTACTTGGCTTCTCTGAACACAAGGATATACCCTCTATACGGTGTGTTACCATCTCGGAAGGTAAGGCCTTCGGCAATAAATTTGACTCTATACCAATATGTTAGGATCTACAACGGCTTGACAATGTGCTATAATACCCATACCGTGCCTTAGGTTGTCTATTGACAATACTGATCTGCATATTTACTCCTGGAATACCTGATTTTCCTCTCGGAATCAGAGGAGACGTGCTGCAATTGACTTAAATGTGCAACCTTCGGGAAGGTGATAACGATCTCGATCGGTTTGACACTCCATCTTCTAATTCCTGCATGAAATTAAGGTTCCAGACACCAAAGTGTATATTAACCATTTGAGTGCCGGGAGCCGATATGTCGGCTCCGGCTACACTGGCGGGAAGTACCAGAGCCGATATATCGGCCCGCGCATCGTTGCGCCTTACTTTTCGCATTGCGGGAGAATTCTATCCCAAAATAAATTTGTAATACGTTACAAATGATCTATTTTCATTATGGGAGAATTGAAAAAAAATAGTTTTTCCTTTTACCTCTTTTTGGACATTGTTAAATATTATGGAAGAGTTAATCCGCCCGGCGCTCACAATGTACCTTCGAGTTATCTTTCACTATTGATATGTAATATTGTTTATCTAGTTACAAAATATATTGGAAATGCAAAGTACATACTTCACAATAATTGGTACATATAAAATTATGATGAGAAGGTGACTTTTTGTATGTGCAAATACGTTTTATAAGAGAGAACTCAACTTTTACTATTTTTATGAACACTTATACCACTGTTATTTATATAATTTATAACGAGTAGAGAAAACCTAGTAGCATTGCTTTGTTCTCTATTTCATCCTTAGTATACTGCTATCTGAATCATGTAAATATTGTTTCTTATTAGGATTTTATGAGCATTTTCCCAAACCCAAGTAAAACTGTGAATTCCGGCCGGTTGTTCTCGCATAGGTACCTCTTTTTCGCCCGGCACTAAAGGGTTAATGTGGTTCACTGATCACGTAGATATACTCTTGATACAGCGGGATACGTTCTATTAAGCCTTCGGTAAAATGTGTGACTCTATAGGAAAAGTTAACGATCTGCAACAACTTGGCACTCGGTCTCCTAATTCATACGAATTAGAAGATTATTCATACGAAATTAAGGTGACTGATACTAAAATGTATGCCAATTTGTATCTCTGATTATGGAGATATACTCTTGATACCGCAGATCAGGTACTCGGAGTTTTGTGTTTTCGGTAAAACTTTAGACATTATACCAATAGGTTAGGTTCCACAAAGGTGAGCCACTGTACTTTAATATTTATACCGTGAAATAGGGTGTCTAATGGTTAGACTGCACTGGGGATTGTCTCCCGGAATATCTGGTTGGCCTATCAGAATAGCATTGTCGGCGAAGTTACTGATTTCGCTGTACGACTCACAAAAAGATGATAACATTCACGAACGTATTGAATCGCGACCTCCATACTCATCCGTGAAAAAAACGTGTCCGTCACTAAATTGAATAAGCATTTTCTTCTATAAACACGTAGCTATGCCACAGATACACCGTGATTGTTTCTCGAAAGGTGAGGCCTTGCGAAAAACATGACACTATAACAATAGGTAATGTTCAACTTGCGTTTGACACTATACTTTAATATTCAAACCCTGAATGTACGTGTCCATTGGCAATACTGCACTGTGGATTGTCTTCCAGATAACCTGGCCTGACCCTCGGAATCGCATGATAGTTGTTGCTACAGAGTAAGCCGCTCGACACTCAAAGAAGGTGATAACGTTCTCGAAAGGACTAACATTCGATCTTCAAATACATACGTGAAACTGAGGTTCTCGTCACAAAAATGTGTACTAATTTATTCCTCTGAAGACGGCGTTATACCCTCGATACAGCGGCATAGCATCTCCGCAGTTTGGGCTATCGGTAATTTGTTTGTCTCTATAAAAATTGGTATCGTTCTACAACGGTTTGGCTGTCTGCCTTTATATTCAAACCGTGAATTAAGGTGTCTATTGCCAATGCAGTTCAGCGCATTTACTCCTGGAATACCAGGTATAACTTTCGGAATAACAGGATGGGTGTAGCTATTGACTTAGGAGTTCTATCCTCAGAGAAGGTGGAAGCGTTCTCAAATCGTTTGACGCTCCACTTGAATATTCAGACCCTGAATTAAGGTGTCCATTGTAAGCATTGTTCAGCGGACTTACACCTGGAATTCCACACTTGATACTCAGAATTGCAGGATAGATGAAGCTGTTGACACCCGTTCGACACTCAAATAAGATGGAAACGTTCCCGAACGGTTTGACACTCGATGTACATATTCATACATGAATTTAACGTGCGCGTCACTAAAATATATACTCATTTTTGTCACTGAACACGAAGTAATGGCCACGATACAGCGAGTTATGATCCCGGGAAGTAAGGCATCAGGTATGGGGTATGACGTAATACCAATTGTTATTGACCTCCATCGGTTTGACTTTCTACTTTAATAATCATACCGAGAGTAGCGGTGTCTATTGACAATGATTATCAGCGGATTTACTCCTGGAATGCCAAGCTTGACTCTCGGAATGACGACAATAAGTGAAGCTGTTGATGCAGCCGATCGGCTCTCGAAGAAGCTGGTAACGTGCTCGAACGGTTTGAAACTCGATCTTCTAATTCAAAGATGAGACTAACGAGCCCTTCACTAAAATATTTACTAATATGATTCTGTGAACGCAAAGTTATACCCACGATACTGCGGGTTATTTCCTCGGAAGGTAAGGTAAACGTTAAAGAGTATTTCGTTATACCAATTGGTAGCTTTCTTAAAGGGTTTAACGTTCTAATTTAATATTCCTACCCAGAATGATGGTGTCTGTTTCCAATACTGTTCAGCGGACTTACTCCTCGAATTCCAGGCCTGACTCTCGGAATGACATCTATAGGTGAAGCCACTCACGCCGCCGTTCGACTTTCAAAGAAGGTGGTAATGGTCTCGATCGGTTTGACACTCGATCTTCAAACTCATATATCAGTATAATGTATGTCTCTGCTATAGTGTCTACTTATATGTTTCCGTGAGCACTTAGCATGACACTCGCTAAAGCGCGTTATATTCTAGGAGGGTAATGTATTCGGTAAAAGGGAAGACACTATTCCAGTTGTTAATGTTCTACACGATTTTGACGGCCTGCTTTAATATTCGTACAGTGAAATGAGCTGTCTGATGCGAATACTGATCAGGTGTTTAGTCCCGGAACACCTGCCATGACCTTCGGAATCACTGAATGGAAGAATCTATAGTCTAAGAGGCTCAGGTCTCATAGATGGTGGTTTCGTTCTCGAAATGCAGGACCCTCGACATTATAATACATATATTAACCTATGGCGCCCGTCAGTAAAATGAATACTAATTTCCGTTTTTGCACATGAAGTTATAAACTCGATGAAGCGGTTGAGGTTCGCGGAAGGCGTGGTCATCGGTAAACCGATTCAATTTACACCAATTGGTGACGTTCTTATTCGGCTTGACGCTCTAAAGTCGTGAATAAAGGTGTTCGTTGCCAATTCAGTACAACAGATTAACTCACGCAATATCTGGTTGACCTCTCAGATTCCAAGTATAAGTGAAGCCATTGAGTTACGCGTTCGTCTCTCGCAGAAGGTGGTAACGTTCTGCAAATGTATGACTCTCGCGCTTCTGATGCATTCATGCAACTAAGATGCCCGTCACTAATGTGTCTACAATTCGCTTCCGCGAAGACGAAGTTATATTCTGGTTGCTGACAGTTGGCTTCTCGGAAGGTAAGGCCTTCGGTAAAAAGGTTGACCGTATGGCAATAGGTATCGATCTGCAATGGCTCGACACTGTTCCTTAATATTGATAACGTGATATAGCGTGTCTATTTCCTATACTGTACTGCTGGTTTAGTCGCGGAATACCTGGAATGTCTCTCGGAATCACAGGATAGGTGAAGCTAGAGGCGTGAAGCTGTGCGTCTGTCACAGACTGTGGGAACGCTATCGAACGGTTTGACCATTCAATTCGTGCATGAGTATCAGGTGCCGTCACTAAATTCTGCACAAATATGTTTCCCTAAACACGTAGCTATATTCTCAATATGGTGTGTCAGCTGCGCGGACAGTAAGGCATTCGTTAAAATGTTCCACTATATTGCAATTGCTGTGTTCTCGCGCGGTGTAACGCTCTATTTTAATATTGAATCCGCGAACTAAGATATCTATTGCCAATACTGTAAAGCGCATTCACTTCCGGAACATCACGTTTGACTTTCTGAATCACCGGACGTAGGAAGCTTCTGACTCAACCGCATGAATCTCAAAAAATGTGGTAACTTCTCGAACTGTTTGAACTTTGACCTTCTTATTCGTAATAAAATTAAGGTCCCCGCCACTATAATGTTTACTAACTTGATCCTATGCACACGATGTTATACTTTCGTTGAAGCGGTGAGATTCGTGGATTGTGCGGCCATCCGTAACGCGTTTGACTTTATTAAAATTGGTAACGTTCACAATCGGTTTTACGACCTATTGCAATTTTCAAACTGTTAATTAAGGTGTCAGTTATCAATATTCTTCAGTGGATTTTCACCCGGATTACCTGAGTTGACTCTCGGAGTCACAGGATATATGGATCTATTGACGAATTTCAAGGAAGGAGGTAATGTTCTCCATCGCATTGACTCCCAATGTTGAAATTTATTCACAAACATGTGTCGTCCGTCCCCTAAAATGACTACTAACTTGTTTCTGAAAACATTAAGCAGGACACTCGCTACAGCAGGATTGGATTTCGGAAGCTTAGGTATTCCAAAAAAGACTGACTCTAAACGAATTGGTAATGGTCTCCTACGGTTAGACTCCCAACATTAATATTAATGCCGTGAAATAAGGTGTCAATTCCCAATACTTTTCAGCGAGTTTACTTCGCTGTTACCAGATTTGACCCTCAGAATCACACCATAGGTGAAGCTATTGACTCAGCAGTTAGACTCCCAAAGGAGGTGGTAGCGTTCCTGATCGTTTCACACTCAACCTTCAATTTCATACATGAAGTGAAGAGGCCCGTCACTGAAATGAAGACTAACATCTTTCCTTGAACACGAAGTTATAAACACGAAACGGCGAGTTTGCTTGTCCGAAGGTACGGCCACCGGTAAAGTTTTTGACATTATACCAATTGGCAATGATCTCAAGCGGTTTGACGCTCTACTTTACTATCCAACTGTGAATAAAGGCGTCTATTGCCAATACTGTACATCGTATTTCATCGAGGAATACCTGGTTTAGCTATAGAAATAGAAGGATGGTTGAAGCTATTGAGTTCGTCGCTCGATTCCCAAAGGTGGTGGTAGCGTTCCCGGACGGTTTGACTCTGAATCTTCTATTTCATACATGAAACAAGGTGCCCCGGCCAAAAACGTATACTAGCGTGTTCCTCTGAACACCTTGTCATACCCTCGATACAATGCGTTGGGCTTGCGGAGGGTAAGGTCATCAGTAACGCGTCTGACGTAATACCAATGGGAAACGTTCTAAAACGGTTTGACGCACAACTATAATATTCATACTTTCAACTGACGCGCTTATTGCCAATAGTGTACAGCGGATTGATTCCCGGAATAACTGGTTTGGCTCTCAGTATCCCTGGGCCGGTGGAGCTATCGCCTTAGCTCTGCGACTCTCAAGTAAGTTGGTAACGGTTTTACAACCGATCGTCTCATTCATACATGAAATTAAGGTTCCCGTCTCTAAAATGTGTACTAATTTGTTTCACTGAACACGAAGTTATACTCCCGATACAGTGGTTTAGGTTCTGGGAGGGTAAGGTCTTCTGTTAAAAGTTAGACTTCATACCAATAGGTAATATGCTCACACGGTTTAGGCCCTAATGTAATATTCAAACCGTGAATTAAGATGTGCATTGTCAATAGTGTACAGCGGATTGACTCCCGGAATACCAGGTTTCGCTGTCGGAATAACAGGATATGTGGAGCTTTTGACATAACCATTCGAATATCAAGGAGGGCGGCAACGTTCACGAACTCCATGACACTCGATCTTCCAATTCATACATGAAGTGAGCCTGCACGTCACAGAAGAGAATAATAATTTCTTCCTCTGAACGCGTATTTTTACTCTCGAAGCAGCGGATTAGCTTGTCGGAAGGCAAGGCCTGCGAGTAAGCGTTTGACTCCCCACCAATAGGAAACGTGCTAAAACGGTTTGACTGTGTACTTTAATATTTATTCCGCGAAATAGGGTACCCAGTGCCCATACTGAACTGCAGATTTTCTCGCGGAATACATGACTTGTCCCTCGGAATTTTAAGGTTAGTGAAGCTATTGCCACAGCCGTTCGATTCTCAAAGAGAGAGGGTGGTGACGTTCTCGAGCGGATTGACCGCCGATCTTCGAATTCATTCATGAAATTAAGGTGCCCGTCGCTAAAATTAATAGTAATTTGTTCCACTCAATGCGATGTTGTACTGTCGATACAGCTGGTTAGATTCACGGCAGGTAAGGCCATCGGTAGAAGGTATGACTCGATTCAAATTGGTAATGTTCTCAAATGGTTCGGTGTTCTACTTTAATATTCAAGGCATGAAATAAGGTGACTAAAGCCAATACTGTTCAGAGGATTTACTCCCGGAGTGCACATTTCACTTTCGGAATCATAAAATAGGTTGAGCTATTGACTTAGCCGCTCCATACACAAAGAAGGGGAAAAGATCTCAAAGGGTCTGACCCTCGATCTTCTAATTCATACATGGTATTAAAGTGCCAGTCCCTAAAATGAATCCTAATTTGCAACTCTGAACACGTCGACATACTCTCGATACAGCTAGATATGCTTTCGGAGGGTAAGGCCTTCATAAAACGTTTGATTATATATCATTTGCTAGCATTCCCAAACGGATTAACGTTCTACTTTAATATTCAAACCGTGAATTGAGGTGTCTATTGCCAATACTGCACAGCGCAATTACACCCGGAATACCTGGTTTGATTGACGGAATAACAGAATCGGTGAAGGTACTGACTTGGCCATGCGATTCCCAAAAAAGGATATAACGTTCTCGAACTGATTGACTCGCGATCTCCATATTCATTAACGAGATAGAGGTGCCTGTCACTAAAATGAATACAAATTTTCTATTATGAAAACGTAGTTATACCTTCGAAACACCTGGTTTGGTTCGCGGAATGTAAGGTGTGCTGTAACAGGTTTGTCGTCATACGAATTGGTAAAGTTCTCCTACGATTTGCCACCATATGTTATTTTCCATACCTTGAATTAAGGATGTCTATTACCAATACTGTCCAGCGGATTTTCTCCCAGAAAACATGGTTTATCTCTCGAATTTACAGTAGAGGTGATGCTTTTGTCTTAGCCATGAGATTCTGAAAGGAGGTAGTAACGTTCTCGGACGATTAGACCTTCTATCTTCCTATTGATACATGCAATTAAAGTGTCCGTCTGCTAAATAGTCTACTAATTTTTTCCATGGACTCTAAGCAAGACACTAACTGCAGCGGGTTATATTCTAGGGGGGTAAGGTATCCCGTAAAAAGTTTAACTGCATACGAATTGGCAACGTTCGACAACGGCTTGACTCTCTAATTTAACGTTAAAACCTTGAATGAAGGCGCCAACAGCCAATAATGGTCAGCGGATTTATTCCACGGGTACCTGGCTTGTCTCTCCGAATCACTGCATGTGCGAAGCTACTGACGTAGCCTTTCGACTCCCATAGAGGGTGGTAACGTTCTCGGAAGGTTCGACACTTGATATTCTAATTTATGCATAGAACTAAGGGGCTCGTCACTATAATGTATACTTGCTTCCTTCTCTGAACATAAAGTTATACTCTCCATACAGCGTGTTAGGTTCACGGAAGGTAAGTTACTCGGTAAAGACTATAACTTTATATCACTTAGAAATGTTCTCCGGCTAGCATCCCTACTATAATATTAAGCCGCCAATTAAGGTGTCTGTTGCCAATACCGTTCAGCAAATTTAAACCCGGAGTACCTAGTTTACCTCTCGGAATCCCAGGATACGTGAAGCTGTTAACTTAACCTTTCGAATCCCAAAGAAGGTGGTAACACACTTGCGTGGTTGGACTATCGATTATGATATTCAGACATGAAATTACAGTCTCCGTCTGCTGAAGTGTCTACTAATTTGATTCCGTGAGCACTAAGCAAGACACTCGCTACAAGTGGATATGTTCTGGGAAGGTAAGGTACTCGATAAAATGTATGACTTTATAGCATTTGGTAATGCTATCCGATTTCTAGCCTCTCTACATTGGCATTCAAACCGTGAACGAAGGTATCTATTGACAAAGTTATTCAGCGGACATACTCCCACAATACCTGGTTTTACTCTCCGAATAACAGGATAAGGATGCTACTGACATAACCTTTCGTCTCTCAGAGAAGTTGGTAACGTTCTCGAGCGATTTGACCCTCGACCTATTAATTCATGCATCAAATTAAGGAGCTTGTCACTAAAATGTACACTAATGTGTTTGCTTAAACACGTGTCTATACTATCGATACGGCGCGTAAGTTTCTCGGGAGGTAAGGTATTCTGTACGAGGAATGACTTAATTCGAATTGGTAATGTTCGCCGACGGTTTGACTCATTACTTTGACATTCATACAAGGAATTACGGTGCCTATTGCCAATACCGTACTGCGGATAGACTCACGGAATTCCCGGTTTGACTCTACGAATCACAGGGTATGAGAAGTTATTGACCTAGATGTTCGTCTGTCATAGATGGTGGCAACGTATTCGAGCTGTTTGACCGACGATATTCTGATTCATACACGAAGCTAAGGTGCTCGTCTTCAAAATGGAGACTAACTTCCTTCTACATACACGAAGTTATACTCTCGATACATGGTATTAGTTTTTTAGAGGGAAATGTCTTCGTTGAAAAGTTTCACTTTTTTACCAATTGATACCACACTAAAACGGTTTGACGCTCTACTTGAATATTCAAACCGTGAATTAAGGTGTCTATTGCCAATATTGTTTAGCGAATTTATACCCGGAATGCCTACTTCAACACTCGGAATCGCGGGCTAGGTGAGGCTATTGACTGAGTCGCACGAGCCTCATGGATGATGGTCACGATCTCGGACGCTATGACTCTCGATGCTGATATTTACACACAAACATGTCGTGTCCGTCAGCTAAAATGTGTCCTCATTTCTTTTTGCGAACATTCTCAAGACCGTCGATGCAGATGGTTAGGTTCTTGATGGGTAAAGTTTCCGGTAAAATGATTGAACCTATACCAGTAGGTAACGTTCTATGGTGGATCGAATCTCTATATCACTATTTATACCGTAAATTAAGGTACTATTACCAATGTACTACGGATCTACACGCAGAATACCTGGATTCACCCTCGGAATCAAAGTATACGTGAAGCTATTGACTTAGCCGATCGACTCTCAAGGAAGGTGGTAAAGATCTCGAACGGATTGTCCCTTAACTCAAAAATTATAATAAGGTTTCCGTTATAAAACGTATACTAACTTGGTTCTCTGAACTCGTAGTTATACTCTCGATACAGCGGTTTAGCTTCACGGAAGGTAAGGCCATCTGTAAATAGGTTGACTCTGTACCAGTAGGTAATGTTCTACAACGATCTGATTCTGTTCTGTATTATTTATACTGTGAATTAAAGTGTCTACTGCCATCACTATATTACGGATAGACTTTCGGAATTCCCAGTATGACCCTCGGAATAACAGGGGCGGTGAAGCCATTGACTTAGCAGTACGACTCTAAAACTAGGTGCTAACGGTCTCGAACAGCTTGGCACCTAATTTTGCTATTCATACCTGAAACTGAGGTGCCTGTCTGCTGCAATGTCAACTCATTTTTTTTCCGTGAAAACTAAGACAGACACTCGCTGCAGAGGGATAGGTTCTCGGAAGGTAATGTATTGGTTAAAAAGAAGTACTTTATTTTAATTGATAATGATGAGCTGCGGTTTGACTCGATGTATGTGTTACACGATTGAGTGTCAAACCTTTCGGGAACGTTACTACATTCCTTAAAATCGAACGGCTAAGACAGTAGCTTCACCAGTCGTGTGATTCCGAGAGTCAAGCAAGGTATTCCGGGAGTTAATCACCTGAACAATATTGGCAATAGACGCCTTAAATCACGATTTCAATATTAAAATATTGCGTTGTACCGTTTCAGATCGTTACCTATTGAAATGGAGTCCCCCCTTTTACCGAATACGTTACGTTCATACAACATATCTCGCCGTAGCATGTGTCATGCTTCGTGCATACGGAAACAAATTTGTAGACATTTTAGCAGACGGTCACTTTATTTTCATGTATGAACAGAATAAATGGGCGTCAAACCGTTAGAGATAGTTCCCTCCTTCTTTGGGAGTTGAACGGTAAGTCTACAGATGCACCTATCCTGTGATTCCGATAGTCAAATCTGGCATTCTGGCAGTCGATCCGCCGTTCAGTATTGCCAATACACACCTTAATTCACGGTATAAATATTAAAGTAGGAGGTCTATCCGACGGAGCTAATTGCCAATCTATATAGGGTCATTCTTCTTACCGAGTGCATAACCTTCCTAGAAACTAACCCCGCAGTTGCGTGTGTCATGCTTATTGTTAACGAAAACAAATTAGTAGACGTGTTAGCAGACGGACTCCTTATTTTCATGTATGAAAAGAATGACAGGGACTCAAGACGTTCGGAAACGTTACAACCTTCGTTGTGATTCAAGCGGCTAAGTCAATAGCTTCTCGTATCCTGTGATTCACAAAGTCAAAGCAATAATTCCTGGAGTAAATCCGCTGTACAGTATTGGCGTCGTACACCGTATTTCATGGTATAAATGTTAATGTCCGGAGTCAAACCTTTGTAGGTTTTTACATATTTATATAGTGTCAAACTTTATAGCGAAGGCCTTACCTTCTGAGAAGCTAACCTGTTGTGTCGGGAGTATATCTTCTTGTTCTCGGGGAAAATCAGTATACATTTTAGTGCCGGGCACCTTTATTTCATGTATGAATTAGAAGGTCGAGGGTCGAACCTTTCGAAACCGATACCATCTTCTTTGAGCGTCGAACGGCTAAGTCACTAACTTAGTCTATCCTATGAGTGCGAGAGGTAAACCAGGAGTTACGGGATTAAGTGCATTGAACAGAATTGGCAATAGATACCTTAATTCACGGTTTGAACTTATAGTAGAGGGTCAAAAATTTTGAGATCTTTGTGAATTGATATATAGTCAAACGTCTTACTGACGGCCTCATCCACCGAAAGCCTAACACGCTGTATAGGGAGTATAACATCGTGTTCAGAGGAACAAGTTAATTTATAATTTAGTGACGGTCAACTAAATTTCACGTATTAATTAGAAGATCGTGGACAAAGCTGTTCGTGATCGTTACTACTGCAGTTGAGAATCGACCGCCTTAGATATTAGCTTCACCTATCCTATGATTCCGAGAGTGAAACCAGGTCCTCCGGGAGTAAATCTGCAGAACATTATTAGCAATAGACACCTCAATTCACGGTTTGAATGTTAAACCACGCCTTGAAGCCGTTGTATGACTTTGCTTATTCGTACAGGATTAAGCTTCTTACAGAATGCCTTACCCTCCGAAAAACTTACCAGCTATATCGAGAGTATAACACCGTGTTCATTGGTACAAACTAGTATACATTTTAGTGACCAGCACATTAACTTCAGCACTATAACTGCGTGCTCAGAGAAAGAAATTAGTACTCGCTTCAGTCACAGAAACGTTAACTTCATGTATGCATTTGAATCTCGATAGTCAAACCGACCGAGAACGTTACCACCCTCTTTGTGAGCCGAAAGGATAAGTCAATGGCTGCACATATACTGTGATTCGGAAAGTCAAGCCAGGTACCCCGGGAGTTAGTGCTCTGAAGAGTATTGTAATGGACACCTTAATTCACGGTTTGAATTTTAAAGCAGACAGTCAAACAGTAGGTCGTTAACTATTGGTATATATATAGTCAAAAGTTTCACCGGTAGCACAACATTCGAAGATGCTAACCCGTCGTATCGAGAGTCCAACGTCGTGTTCAGAGGACGAAATTAGTAAATATTTTTCTGTCGAGCACCTTGATTATATTATCAGCATGATGATTGAGGAACAAGCCACTCGATGACGTGGCCATCTTCTTCACAGAAGAACGGCTAACTGAAAAGATCCTCCTATCCGGTGATTCCGTGTGTATGACCAGGTATTCCGGGAGTAAACACGCTGAACAGTGTTAGCTGTCGACACCGCAATTCACCGTATGAATATTAAAGTTCAGAGTCAAAGCTTTGTAGAACGTTACCTATTTGTATGGAGTCAAACTATTTGCAGAATGCCTTACCGTTCGAGAAGCTAAGCCGCGGTATCCAGAGTATAGCTACGAGATTGGGGAAACACAATAGTGTACAACTTAGTTTCGGCACCATAGATTCAAGTACGAATTAGATTATCGGAGGTTAAACCGTTCGAGAACGTTACTACCGTCTTTGATAGTCGAGCGTCTAATTCAATAGCTTCGCCTATCCTGTGATTCCGAGAGTTATACCCGGTATTCCGGGCGAAAATCCGCCGAGGATTATTGCCATGAGGCATCTTAATTCTCGGCATAAATATTAAGGTACTGAGTCACGCCGCTGTTCAATGATACTTATTGGTACAGTGTCAAAATTTTAACCGAAGGCCTTACCTCCTGAGAAGCTACTCTGCTGAGTCGAGAATGCTACTTCCTATTCAGAGAGAAAATTAGTTTACAATTTAGTGACGGCCACCTTAATTACATCTATGAATTTGAAGATCGGGGGTCAAACCGTTCCAGAACGTTAGCGCATTGGTTTAGAGACGATCGAATAAGTCAGTAGCTTCACCTATCCGTGACCCCAAAAGTCAAGCTAGGTATTCTGTGAGTAGATCCGCTGTACATTATTGGCCTTATACACCATATTGCACGGTACATATATTGATGTTCAGATTCAAATCGTCGTAGAATGATACATAATGGTATAGAGTTAAACTTTTCACAGACGGCCTTACATCCGAGAAAATAACCCGCAGTATCCAGAGCACAACTTTGTGTTCGGAGAAGCAAATTCGTATGCATTTTAGTGTCGGGCAACTCAATTTCATGCAAGAATTATAAAGTTCGAGTGTCAAGCAGTTCGAAAACTTTACCAACTTGTTTGAGGATCGAAAGACTCAGTCAATCGCTACACCTATCATGTAATTCCGAATGTCGCACATGGTATTGCGAGAGAAATTCCGCTATACAGTATTGGCATTAAACACCGTATATCACGGCTTGAATATTAAAGCCAAGAGCCAAACCATATGAGAACGCCACGAATTG
Source organism: Lasioglossum baleicum (assembly GCF_051020765.1). Classification (NCBI taxonomy): domain Eukaryota; kingdom Metazoa; phylum Arthropoda; class Insecta; order Hymenoptera; family Halictidae; genus Lasioglossum; species Lasioglossum baleicum. The sequence goes on from NW_027469566.1 coordinate 64,725, forward strand.
GTACCTAGTCGAACTTTTACCGCAAGCCTTACCTGCTGTTAATCTATCACGCTGTATCGATAGTATAACATCGTGTTCAGTGGACCAAATTACTATACATTTTAGTGACGGGCACCTTAACGTAACATATGGATTAAAATATCGAGGGACAACCCATTCCAGAACGTTACCAGCCTTTATAAGAATTGGTTATGACCTCCGGCGAGTTTTCGCTCTATTTTTATATTCAAACCGTGAATTAATGATTCTATTGCCAATACTGTTAAGCTGATTTACTACCGGAATAATAGCTTTGGCTCCCGGAATCATATGATAGGTGAAGATATTGAATTAGCTGTGCGACTCTCAAGGATAGTAGTTGAGTTACCGAACCGTATGAGACTCGACCTACTACTTCGTACATGGATGTAAGGCGCCCGTCACTAAAATGTATACTATTGTGTTTCTCTGAACACGGAGCTATACTCTGGATACGGCGGGTTAGATTCACGGAAGGCAATGCAATCAGTAAAAGGTTTCACTGTATAGCAATAGACAGCATTCTACAGCGGTACGACGGTCAGCTTTAATGTTCATACCGTGAATTAAGGTGTCTATTGCCAATACCGAACAGGCAACTTGCCCCCGGTGTACCCGGTTTGACTATCTCTGGATAGGTGAAGCTCCTAACTGGGCCGTTCGACGCTCATGGAAGGTAGGTATCGTTCTCGAACTGTTAGACTCTCGATCTTCTAATTCACGTATGAAATTAAGCGTACCGTCTCCGAAATGTAAGCTAATTTGCTTCCTAGTGCAGAAAGTTGTATTCTCGATAGAGTGGGTTTTGTTCACGGAAGGTAAGATATTCGGTGTATAGAATGCCAATATACAAATTGATAATGTTGTCCGATGGTTTGACTCTCTTCCTTAATATTCACACCGTAGGTTAAGGTATCCAGTGACAGAACTGTTCAGCGGATTTGCTCCCAGAATACCCGGTTTAACTTTCGGATTCACAGGATAGGTATAGCTTGTTATTCAGGAGTTCGACTCTCGAAGAGTGTGATCACGTTCTCGAGTGCTTTGAACACCTTTCCTTACAATTCATTCATGAAATTAAGGTCTCCGTCACTCAAATACATACCAATTTTATTCTCCGAGCAAGAAGATGTAGTCTCGATACAGAGGGATAGCTTCATGAAGATAGGGCCTTCTGTGAAAAGTTTGTCTCTATACCAATTCCAAACGTCCCACAACGGTTTGAATCTATACTTTAACATATATACCGAGCAATAGGGTGTAAAAGCCTAATAGCATACGGCGGATCTTCTAGTAGAATGCCTGGTTTTTCTGTCAAAGCCACCGTATAGGTGAAGCTATTGAACTTGCCGTTCGGGTCTCAAAGAATGTGGTGACGTACTCGAAAGGTTTGACAGTTGATTTTTCTATTCATGTATGAGTATAGGGTTTCCGGCTGCTAACATGTCTACTAATATGTGCGCCTGAACACTAAGCTACACATTCAGTGCATCTGGTTAGGATCTTGGAAGGTGAGGCATTGAATAAAAAGAATTACTTTATACCAGTCCGTCAATGTTCTTCGACGGTTTGGCTCTCAACTTTCATGCCCTGATTTGAGATGACTATTGCCAATACTGTTCCGCGGATTTACTCCCGGAATACCTGGCATCACTTACGGAATCTCATGATAGGTGGATCTATTCACATAGCCGTTCTTCTGTGAAGAAGGTGGCCACGTCATCGAGACGCTTGTCCCTCGATATTCTTGTTGATAATGAAATTGAGGTACCCGTCTGAAAAATGTTTACTAGTTTCTTCCTCTGAATACGAAGTTATACTCTCGATACGACGGGTTAGCATCTCCGAAGGTTGGGCTATCGGTGAAGTGTTTGACTCTATAGCAATAAGTAACGTTCTACAACGGTTTGACTATCTGCTTTGTGATTCTAACCATGAACTAAGAAGTTGATTGTCAATACTGCTCAGTGGACTTTTTCCCGGAATACCTGGTTTGACTCAAGGAATCACAGGATAGGTGAAGCTATTGACTTCGCCATTCGATTCTCAGAGAAGGTGGGAACGATGTCGAGCGATTTGGCTTTCGATTTTTCTTTGCGAACGTGAATAGAGGGCTTCCGTTTGCTGAAACGTCTACTAATCTGTATCCGTGAACACTATGCAACACATTCCGCGCAGCGGGTTAGGTTCTCGGAAGGTATGGCATTCGGTAAAACATTCGACCTTATTCCAATTGGTAACGCACTCAAACGCTTTGACTCTCTACTTTAATATTCAAATCGAGAATTACAGTGCCTACTGCCAATACTGATCAGCGGATTCACTTCCAGGGAACCTGTTTGACTCTCGTAAAAGCATGATAGGTGAAGATATTGACTTAGCTGTTCATCTCTCACAGAAGGTGGCAACGTTCCCGAGCGATCCGACACACGACATTCTGTCTCATACATGAAGTTTAGGTGTCCGGCACAGAAATGAAACCTAATTTCATTCTCTGATCACGAAATTATACTCTCAAAACTACGGGTTAACTTCTGTAAGGTCATCGGTAGACTGTTTGACTTGATACCAATTGGCAAAGCTCTAAAACGCTTTGTCGCTCTACTTTAATATTTGGACTGTGATGTAAGCCGTCTATTGCCAATACTCTACATCAGTATACGTGAAGCTATGAACTTAGCCATTTCACTCCCAAAGAAGGTGGCATTGTTCCTAAAAGTTTGACCCTCGATCTTCTAATTCATACATGAAATTAAGGTGACCGACACTAGAAAGTATAATAATTTGCTTTTCTGAATGCGAAGACGTACACTCGATATTGTGCGTTAGCGTCTCGTTTGCTAAGACGTTCTTTAAAAAGTGTGACTCTATAACTGTACGCAACGTTCTTCCACGGTTTAACTCTCTGCCTTATTATTCATACTGCGAAATAGGGTATCTAATGCTATACTGCGCAGCGGTTTTTTTCCCGGTATACCTTGTTTGACTCTCGGAGTCACAGGATTCGTGAAGCTATTCACTTAGCCGTTCTATTTTCAAAGAAGGTGGAAACTTTCTCGAACGGTTTAACCCTCCAGCTCCTTGTTCATAATGAAATTACGGTCCCCGTAACTAAAATGTTTACTATTATGATCCTCCGAACACAAAGTTATACTCTCAATGAAGCGGGTGAGGTTCGCAGACGGCAAGGCATCCGGTGAAACGTTTGACTTTATAGCAATTGGAAACGTTCTAAAGGGGTTTGATTGTCTGCTTTAATATTCAAACCATGAATTAAGGCGTCCATTGCCAAAACTGTCTACCGTAGTTGCACCCGGAATACATGGCTTGACTCTCGGTATCACAGGATAGGTGTCGCTATTGACTTAGCCGTTTGTCTCTCATAGCATGTGGCAACGTTCTCGGCCGGATTGACCCTCGATATATTAATTCATGCATGATATTAGGGTGCTCTTTACTATAATGTATACTATTCCGCACTCCTGAAAACGCTGTTACTCTCTCGATACAGCGGGTCAGTTCCTCAGGGGGCAAGGTCTACGGAAAAATGTTGGACTTTAGAGCAATTGGTATCGTTCTCAAACGATTTTCCGCGCAACTTTAATATTCAAACGGCGAATTAAAGTGTCTATTCCTAAAATTGATCAGCGCACTTGCTCCCGGTGTTCCTGGGATGAATCTCCGAATCACAGGATAAGTGAAGCTATTAACGTAGCCGTTCGTCTCTCGCTGAAGGTGGCAGCGTTCACGAACTGTTTGGCCCTTACTTTTCTTATTCATTCATGAAGTTAAGGTTTCCGACCCTGAAATGAATACTAATTTCATTCTCTGAACACGATGTTATACCCTCGATTCTGCGGTCTATGTTCTCGGAAGGGAAGGTATCTGGAAGGGAGTTTGACGTTATACCAATTGGTAACATTCTCGAGCCGGTTGACTCTGCACTTTGTTATTCATTCCGTGCGTTAAGGGGTCTATTGCCAATACTTTTCAGCGCATTCACTTCCGGAAAACTCGTCTGCCTTTCAGAATCACAGTATATAAGAAGATATTGACTTACCCGTTCGAATCTCAAATATTGTGGCAACATTCTAGAAAGGTTTTACACTCCATCTTCTTCTTCATTATAAAATTAATGTCACAGTCACTAAGATATTTACTAATTTGACCTTCTGAAAACGAAGTTATACTCTAGATACGGCGAGTTAGCTTCTCGGACGGTAGGGTATTCGGAAGGAGGAATGACTTTATACGAAATGGTAATGTTCACCAATGGTTTTACTCACTACATTAATATTCATGCCTTGAATTGAGGTATCTATTGCTAATACTGTACAGCGCATACACTCCCGGAACATCTGGTGTAACTTTTTGAATCACAGGCCAGGAGAAGCTATTGGCCGAGTCGCTGACCTGTGACAGAAGGTGGTTACGTTCTAGAACGGTTTTACCCTCGATCTTTCAATTCATGCAATGCAATTATGGTGCCCCTCTCTGCAATGCATATTAATTTGTACCCTGAACTCGAAGTAATACTCTACATACATCGGGTTAAGTTCTCTGGAGGTAAGGGCTTTCGTAAATCTCCTGAATTTATAGCAATTTGTAACGTTCTCAAACGGTTTGACGCTCAATATTTAATATTCAAACCGTGAATTAATGTGTCTAGTGTCAATACTGTTCATCTGATTTACTCCAGGAATACGTGGGTTGACTTTCGGAATTACTGGATAGCTGCAGCTATTGACTCAGTTGTGCGACTTTCAAATAAGGTGACAACGTTCTCGAACCGTTTGACACTTGATCTTATTATTCATTCATGAAATTAAGGTGCACACCACTAAAATGTATACTAATGTGTATCTCTGATCACGATGTTATAGACTCGATACAGCGGGTTATCTTCTCGGAAGATATGGCATCTGTAAAAAGTTCGACTCTATAAGGATCGTTCTACAACGGTTGAACACTGTACTCTAATACTCGCAACGTGAATTAGGGTATCAACTGCGAGTAATGTTCTGCGCATTTTCTCCCGGAAGACCTGGTTTGCCTCGCGGAATAATAGAATAGGAGGATCAGATGATTTAGCTTCGCGCCTCTCAAAGAACGGAGTAACGTTCTGGAACAGTTTGAAAATTCATACATGAAACTATGGTGCCTGTCACTGGAATGTTTTCTAATTTGCTTCTCTGAAAAGTTTGATCCTATACCAGAAGGTTGTGATCTGCAACGGTCTGTCTCTGTACTTAAAAATTTATATGGTGAATTAGGAGTTTATTGCGAATACTGTACGGCGTATTTGCATCCGGAATACTTGGTTTCACTATTGGGATCACAGACTAGGTGAAACCATTGACTTACCCGTTCGATTCTCAAAAAAGGTCGTAACATTGTCGAACGGTTTGACTCTTGATCATCTTATTTGTACACGTAATAACGTTGTGCGAATAAGATGCCCATCATTAAAATGTCTACTAATTTGCTCCTCTGAACACGCGGTCATACTCTCGATAATGCGGGTGAGGTTCGCTGGATGCATGGCTTTCCTGTAAAAGGTCTGACTTTATAATAACTGGTAACGGTCTGAAATGGTTTGACGGTCTACTGTATTATTCAAACGGTGAAATGGGCCGACGATTTCCAATACTGCTCAGCGGATTTTCTACCGGAATACCCGGCTTTTCTCTCCGAAGCACAGGATAGGTGAAGCTATTGACTTAGCAGTTCGACTCTCAAAGGCGGTAGTCACGATCTCGAATAGCTTGAAACTCGACCTTCTTATTCATACATGAAATTAATGTGTCCGTCACTAAAATGTACTCAAACTTGCTTCTCTGAACATGAAGTTATACTATCAATAAAGCTGGTTAGCTTCTTGGAAGGTGCGGCCTTCTGTGAAAAATTAGACTCTATACCAATAGATAGCGATACACAATAGTGTGACTCAGTACTTTAATATTCATACGGCGAAGTTCTGATTTTAATGCCGTTACATTTCAGCGGATTTAGTCCCAGAATACCTGCTTTGGTTCTCGGAATCACAGCATACGTCATGCGTTTCACTTGCCTGTTCGACTATCAAAGGAAGGTGGTAACTTTCTCGAACGGTTTGACCCTCGATCTTACAATCCATAGATGAAATTAAGGTGTCCGTCACTGAAATTGTTACTGGCTTCCTTCTCTGGACACGATGCTATGCACTCTATACGGCGGGTTAGCTTCTCCGAAGGTAGGGCTGTCGGTAAATTGCTTGGCTCTGTAGCAATAAATAACGTGCTACATCGGTTAGACTTTCCCCTTTAATATTCAAACCGCGAATTAAGGTGCCTGTTGCCAATACTGTTCAGCGGATTTACTCCAGAAATACCACACATGACACTCGGAAACCCAGGATATGTGAAGTCATTGAGTTAGCTGTTCGAATATCATGGAAGGTGGTAACGGTCTTGAAAGGTTTGACCATCGACCTTCTATTGTTTGCATGAAATTAAGATGCCATCACTATAATGTATCCTAGTGAGATTCACTTAACTCGAAGTAATACTCTCAATAGAGTGGGATAGTTTTTCGAACGGTAATGTCTCCTGTAAGGCATTTGACATTATAGCAATTGGTATAGCACTGAAACGGTGTGTGGCTCTATTTTAATATTCAAACCGTGAATTATGGAGTATATTGTCAATACTCTTCAGCGGATTTACTCCAGTAGTACCTGGTTTGATTCTCGAAATAACAGGATATTTGTATCTATTGACTGCGACCGTTAAACCTCAAAGAGGGCGCTATAGTTCTTCAAATCTTTGACACTCGATCTTCTCATTCATGCATGAAGTTCCGGTGCCCGGCATAACAATGTATTGCAATTAGATCCACTGTCGCGATGTTATACTCTCGATACAGCGGGTTAGCAGCTCCGAAGGTAGCGCTTTCGAGAAATGTTTTGACTCTATAACAATAGGTAACGTTCTACATCACTATGACTGTGAACTTTAATATTCATACCGTGAATCAGGACGCCTTACGTGAATACTGTACAGCAGATTTACTTCCGGAATACCTCACTTGATTGTCGGAATCATACAACCGGTGAAGCTATTGACGAAGCCGTTCGATCCTCAAAGGAGATGGTAAAGTTCGTGAACGGTTTGAGACTAGATCTTGTAATTCGTAAAAGAAGTTATGGTAACCCTCACTGAAATGAATGCCAATTTCATTCCCTGAGCACAAACTTATTATCTCGATGGAGCCGTTGAGGTCCGCTGAAGGTAAGACCTTCGGTAAGACTTTTGACTTTATACCAATTCGTAACGATCTCAAACGGGATTTCGCTCTACTTTCATATTCAAACCGTGAATTAAGGCCTCTATTGGCAATAATGTTCAGTGAACTTACTTCCGGAATACCTGGTTTGACTCTCCGAATCTCAGGATATGTGAAGTTATTGACTTATTCTGTCGTCTCCCATAGAAGGTGGCATCGTTCTCGAGCGGTTTGACCCTCGATCGTCGAATTCATACATGAAATTACGGTGTCCGTCACTGCACTGATTGCTAATTTCTTTCTCTGATCACGATGTTATACTCTCGAGACGGCGAGTTCGCTTCTCCGAAGGTAGTGCTATCGGTAAAGTGTTTGACTCTATACCAGTAGGAAACTTTCCGCAACGGTTTGACGGTCTAATTTGATATTCAAACTGTGAATGATGGTGTATATGACCAATACTGCTCAGCGGATTTGGTACAGAAATACCAGTATTGACTCTCTGAATCGAAGGATGGCTGAAGTTTTTGACTTAGCCGTTCTCTTCTCACAGAAGGTGGCAACTTTCTCGAACGGTTTGACGCTCGATTTTCCAATTCATGCTTGAAATTATGGTGCGCCTCACCAAAATGAATACTAATTAGTACATCTGAGCTCGTTCTTATACTCCCGTCACAGCGAGTTAGATTTTCAGAGCGAGATTCATTTTGTAAGTAGTTTGTCCCTTCACGTACAGTTAATGATCTGCAGTGACATGACGGCCTGCTTTAATACTCAAACCGTGAATGAAGGTCACTGATACGAATACTGGTCAGCGGAATTACTCCCGGAATACCAGATTTGTCCCTCGGAATCCCAGCAATTCTGAAGCAACTGACGTAGCTATACCACTCCAATAGAGGGTGGTAACGTCCTCGATTGGTTTTTCCCTCGATTTTATAATTCAAACATGAAATTATGGAGCACGTCACTAAAATCTTTACTAATTTGCTTCTCTGGACACAAAGTTGTGCTCTCGATACAGTGGGATAGTTTATCGGAATGTAGGACCGTCGGCAAAATGTTTGACTCTCTACCAATACGTAACGTTCTTGAACGGTTTGACTCAGTACTTTGATACTCATACACGGCATTACGGTGCCAATTGCCAATAACTTTCAGTAGATATGCTCCCCGTATAGCTGGGTTGACTCTCGGAATCATGGGATAGATGACGCTACTGACTTAGCCGTTCGTCTCTCACAGAATGTGGTAACGCTCTCGAAAGGTTTGACGGACAATATTCTAATTCATACATGAAGTTAAGGTGTCCGTCACTATAATGAAGACTAACTTCCTTCTCTGAACACGAAGTTATACTCTTCAGACAGCCTGCTATTTGCTCGGGGGATAAGGTCTTCGGTGAAACGATTGACTTTGTAGCAATTGGCAACGATATACACCGGTCTGAGGGTCTGCTTTAATATTCAATCCACGAATTAAGGTGTCATTTGCCGACACACTTCGGCATATTCACTCCAGGTATACGTGGTTTGACTCAAGGAATCACAGGATAAGTGGAGCAATTGACTTATCCGTTCGGCTTTCAAAGAGTTTGGTAACGCGCTCAATCGGTTTGACACACGAACATCGAATTCATTCATGAAATTAAGGTGCCCGCCACTAAAATGTTTACAAACTCTTTCCTGTGATCACGATGACATACCCTCGATATGCCGTGTTAGGCTCTCGCAGTGTAATGTCTTCAATTTTACGTTTGACTGTATACCAATGGTAACGCTCTCAAACGGTTTGACGCTCTACATTGATATTCCTAACCAGAATGAAGGTGTCTATTGCCAATACTGATCAGCGGAATTACTTCAGGTATTCTATGCTTGACTCGCGGAATCACAATTATAGGTGAAGCTATTCACTCCACCGTTCGACTCTCAAAGAAGGTGGTAACGGTATCGAACTGTTTGACACTGGATCTTCTAATTCATATTGCAAGGTAATGTATGCCTCTGCTGCAATGTCTACTAATATGTTACCGTAAGCACTAAGCATGACACTCGCTAAAGAGCGTTATGTCCTAGGATTGTAACCTATTCGGTAAAGATAATGACACTATAGGAATTGGTAATGTTCTCCGACGGATTGACCTTCTAATTTAATATTCATACCGTGAATGATGATGTCCATTGCCAATAGTGAACAGCGGATTCACTCCCGGAATAACTGATTTGGCTATCTGAATCACGGGATAGTTGCAGCTATTGACTTAGCAGTTCGGTCCTCATGGAAGGTGACAACGTTCTGGAGCGGTTTGACTATTGATCTCCTATTTCATTCATGAAACTAAGCTGCCCGGCACCACAATGTATACACATTTGATCCACTGAACTCCATGCAATACTCTCGATACAGCGCGTTATGATATCGCACGGTAAGGCCATCAATAAAGCGTTTGACTTTATACTAACTGGAAACTCTCCCATGCGATTTGTCGCTTCACAGTAATATTCAATCCGTGAATTAAGGCGTCTAATACAAATACCGTTGACCTGATTTACTACAGGAATACCAGCTTTGACCTTCGGAATCACTGTATGGGAGAAGCTATAGTCTTAGTCGCTCGACTCTCGAAGAAGGTGGTACCGTTCTCGAATGTTCTCGCCATCGATCGTCTGATTTATACGTGAACATATGGGGCCCGTCATTGAAATGAATACTAATTACTTTCTATGAAAACGAACTTATACTCACGATGCAGCCTTTGAGGTTCGCGGTATGTAAGTCCTACGATAATACGTTTGACTTGATAGCAATTGGTAACGCTCTCGAACGGACTGGCGATCTATTTTAATATTCGAAACGGGAATTAAGGTTTCTATTGCCAGTACTGTACAGCGCATTGACACTCGGGACATCACGTTTGACTTTTGGGATCACAGGATGTATGATGTTATGGAATTAGGTGTTCCAATCTCAAAGAAGTTGGTAACTTTCTCGAACTGTTTAACCCTCGATCTGTTTATTCATAGTGAAATTAATGTCCTGTTATTAAAATGTTTACTAATTTGATTCTGTGAACACAAAGATATTCCCACGATACAGCTCGCATGGCTTGCGATAAAGGATATGACATTACACCAATTGGTATAATGGCCCCCAAACGATTTGATTCTTTACTTTAATATTCATGCCACGATTTAATGTTTCTATTGCCGGAATGTAAGGCCTTCTATTTTCTAATTCATACGTGAAACAAAGGTTTCCGTCTGCTGAACCGTCTACTCATTTGTTGCCGTGAACATTCGGCTAGATATTCGCTGTAGCGGGACAGGTTCTCGGAAGGTACGGTATTGGGAAAAAAGAATTACTTTATATTAATTGATAATGTTGTTCGGCGCATTGTCGCAGTACCTAAATGTTTAAACCGTAGCTTAAGGTGTCAGATGGCAATAGTCTTCATAGGATGTACTCTCGGAATACCTGGTTTGGCTCCCGCAAGCCCCAAAATAGCTGAAGCTACTGATTTGGCCTTTCGAAACTCACAGAACTTGCTAACGTTCTCGAAATGTTTTACCCTCGATCTTCCAATGCATACACGAGGATAAGGTCGCCGTCACTGAAATCAATACAAATTTCTATTTCTGATCAAGGAGTTATACTCTCGATGCATCGGGTCAGGTCCTCGGAATTTAAGGCCTTCAGTCAAATGTTTGTGTTTGCAGCAATTCGTAACGGTCTCAAACGGTTTGACGAACTACCTTAATTTCAAACCGTGATTTAAGGTGTCCATGTTCAATACTGATGAGCAGACATACTCCTCGAATACCTGGTTTAACTTTCGGAATCACTGGATAGCACAAACTATTGACTTAGGCGTTCGACTCTCAGAGAACGTGGTAAAGCTCTGAAACGGTATGACCCTCTGCCTTCTTATTCATACATGAAATTAAGGTGCTTGTCACCAAAATGAATACCAATTTGTTGCTCTCAACACAGAGCTAGACACTCCTTGCAGTCGGTTATACTCATGGAAGAAAAGGTAATCTGAAAAAAGATTAACATTTTACCAACCTCCAATGGTCACTGACGGTTTGACTGTCTACCTTAGAATTCATACCGTGAATTCAGATGTCTTTTGACAGTTCTGGACGCGCCGCAATTACTTTCAGAATACTTGATTTGACTATCGGAATCATGGGTTAGGAGAAGCTATTGAATTAGCCGTTCCACTCCCAAAGAAGGTGGGAACGTTCTCGAACTCGCTACAGAGGGATATGTACTACGAAGTGTTAGACTCTATAGCAAAAGGTATCGTACTATAACTGTTTGATTGTCTGCTTTAATATTGAAACCGCTAATTAAGGTGTTTATTGCCAATACTCTTCAGAGGACTTACTCGCGCAATACATGGTTTGACTCTCCGAATCACAGGATGTGTCAAGCTTTTGACTTAGACGTTCGAATCTCAAAGAAGGTGGTAACTTTCACGAACGTTTTGACCCTCGATCCTCTTATTTATAAAGAAATTACGGTCTCCATCGCTAAAATTTTTACCAATATGATCCTCCGAACACGAAGTTATCCTCTCAGGGAAGCAGGTAAGGTTCGCGGACGGTAAAGCATCAGGTGATACGTTTGACTTTATAGCAACTATATCGTTCTCACATGGAGTGACGCTCTATTTAATATTCAAACCGTGGAGTATGGTGTATATTTCCAATACCGTTCAGCGAATTTACTCCAGTGATACATGGTTTGAATCTCAGAATCACAGGGGTGGGGAAGCTATTGACTTAGCTGTTCAAATATCATAGGTGGTGCCAACGGTCTCGAACTGTTTCACCGCGATCTTATAATTCCTACATGACGTTAAGGTGCCCGTCACTGAAATGAATACTAATTTGTTTCTCTGAACACGAAGTTATTCCCTCGATAGAGCGGGTTAGGTTTGCGGAGGGCAAGGTCTTAGGTAAATCGTGTGAGTTTGTAGCATTTGATAACATTCTCAAACGGTTTGACGCTTTATTCTAATATTGAATCCGTGGTTTAAAGTGTCTACTGCCAAAACTCTTCAGCGTACTTTCGCCCGGTTTACCTGACTTGACTCCCCGAACAATATGATTGGTGGAGCTATTGACTTAGGCGTTCGTCTCTCGCAGATGGTGGTAACGTTCTAGAGCGGTTGCACCCTCGATCTATTAATTCATGAACGAAATTAACATGCTCGTCACTAGAAAGTTTACTAATTCGTTCCTCTGAACTCGGAGCTATACTCTCGATACAGCTAGTCAGCTTTTCCGAGGGAGAGGCATTCTGTAAGAAGTTTAACCCCACACGAATAGGTAATATTCTGCAACGGCTTGACTGCCTACTTCAATATTCAAACCGTGAACTAAGCTGTCTATTGCCAATACTACGCAGCGGAGTTACTCCCGGAATACCTCGTTTTACTCTCGGAAACACAGAATAGGTGAGCCTATTATCATAACTGTTCGAGTCTCAATCAAGGTGGTAACGTTCTCGAACGATTTGGCCCTCGATTCTCTTATCGTACATGCAAATAAGGTGCCAGTCACTAAAATATATTCATACGTCTCCTGATTACTTAGTTATACTCTCGATACTGCGGGAAAGTTTCGCGAAAAGTTATGCTCTCGGTGTAATGTTTGACTCTCTACCAATAGGTTACCTTGTACAACGGTTTGACTCTGTACATTGCCAATACTGTTGCCTACACAGTTAAGTGGATTTACTCCCGAATACCCGGTTCGACTCTCCGAATCACAGGATAGTTGAAGCTATACACTTAGCCGTTCTTCTTGTCAAGAAGGTGGGATCGAGCTGGAATTGTTTGACTCTTGATGATTTTATTCATAAATGAAAATATGGTTTCCGTCTGCAAGAATGTCTACTAGATTGTTTCCGTTTGCAATAAGCATAACAATCGCAACAGCTTGTTTGGTTCTTGGAAGCTAAGGCCTTCGGTAAATCGTATGACTTTATACCAATTGGTAACGCTCTCAAGCAGTTTCACGCTCTACTTTTATATTGAAACCGTGAATTAAGGTGTCCATTGCCAATACTCTTCAGCGGATAGACTCCTGCTATTCCTAATGTGACTCTCGGAAACAAAGGATAGGTGAAGCTATTGTGTCATATGTGCGATTTCACAAAGATAGTGGTAACGTTCTCGAACGCTTTTATCCTCGATTTTCTTATTCATATAAGAAATTATGGTGCCCTTCACGGCACTGTATACTAATTTGTATCTCTGAGTACGAAGCAATACTCTACGTACATCGGGTCAAGTTCTCGATGGGTAAGGTTTTCTGTAAAACTTTTGACATTATCCCAATACGTAACGGTCTACAAATATTTGACTCCGTACAATATTACTCCAACCGTGAACTATGGTATCAATTGACAATAGTGAACAGCGTGTAGACTCCCGCAATACATGGTTTGACTATCCGAATCACAGGATAGGTGCAGCTATCGACTTGGCCCTTCGCCTCTCAAGTATGGTGGAATCGTTCTCGAACAGTTTGTCCCCTCGATTATTCTATTCAGACATGAAAATAAGGTATCCGCCTCTTCAAAATGTCGACTCTTTTGATTCCGTGAGGTACTAAGCATGACACTCGCTACAACCAGTTAGATTTCTGGAAGGCAAGGTATCCGGTAGAAGTTGGACTTTATAGCAATGGGTAACGTTCTAAAATGGCTTTACGCTCCAATTTAATATTCAAACCGTAAATTATGGTATCCATTGCCAATACTATTCAGCGGATATACTCCAGGAATTCGTGGTTGGTTGCTCGGAATCACAGGATGGGTGGAGCCATGGACTTATCCGTTCGACACTCAAAGTTGGTGGTAACGATCTCAAACGGAATGAATATCAATCTTCTAATTCATATATGAAGATAATGCGCCCATCACTGAAATGTATACTAATTTAGAACATATAGTCTCGAAACAGAGGGTTAGATTCTCAGATACTAAGACCTTCGGTAAAATCTTCAACTATATAGCAATAGGGAACGTTTTACAACGTTTCTACTTTGTACATATATATTCGAGCCGTAAATTAATGTGTCAAATACTAATACGTTTCAGCGGATTTACTCCCGGAACACCAGGTATGACTCTGCGAATCACAGAATACGTGAAGCAATTGATATACCCTTTCGAATCTCAAATAGGGTGGTAAAGTTCTTGAACTGTTTGGACACTTTATCTTCTTATTCATACCTGAAATTAAGGTGCGCGACACTAGGATGTATACTAGTTTGTTTCTCTGAACGCGTAGTGATATTCTCGATACAGCGAGTGTGGTTCGCGGAAAGTATTTCTCCTGGTATAAAGTTTGACTCCTTACCAATAGGTAACCTTCCACATCAGTTCGAGAATGTACAGTGCCAATACAATTGCTAACACCGTTCTACGAACTTACTCCCGGAATGCCTCGTTTGAATCTCCGAACCATTGGATAGGTGAAGCTATTGGCTCAGCCGTTCGCCTCTTACATAAGGTGGTAACGCTCTCGAACTGCTTGACCCTCGAACTTCCAATTCATACATGAAATTAAGGTGACCCTTCACTAAAATATATGCTAATTCGTTCCTTTGAACACGCTGCTATACACTCGATACAGCGGGCTGGGTTTTCGGAAGGTAAGGCCATCGGTGAAGCGTTTAACTCTATACCAATTGGTATCGTTCTCCAACGGTTTGACGCTCGATCTTCTTATTCATGCATGAAATTAAGGAGCCCGCCACTAGAACGTAGAATAATTTGCAACTCTTATCACGAAGTTATACTCTCGATGCAGAGGGTTAGTTTTTCGGAGGATAAGGTTGTTGCTAAAGCGATTGACATTATACCAATTGGTAACGCTCTATGTTTGACGCTCTGTGTTAATATTCAAATTGCGAATTATGGTTTCTACTCCGAATACTGTTTAGCGGACTTACTTCTCGGTTTTTCTGGGTAGACTCTCGGAATCACGGGATAGGTGAAGTTATTCACTTGGTCGTTCGAGTCTCAAAGGGGGCGGTAATGTTCATGATCAGTCTGCTTCCCGATCATCTAATCCATACACGAAATGAAGGTGCCCGAACCTAAAATGTCTACTAATTTGCTTCTCGGAACACGAAGTTATACCCTCAATACAGCGGGATAGCTTCTCGGAAGGAATGGCCAACGGTTACACTGTACACTGTATTCGAATGGTTAAAGTTCTACAACGAACAGTGAATGATGGTACGGCAGATCGAGCAACACTACTGTATGGTCACCGTTAATTTCTTAAGACATGATTTTGAACTGCATGCAATTCTTACGCATTTTTATATTTATATACTAATACTGCAATTTACTGATATGGTAATTACAATTTTTTTCGAAGTTGTGAATTGTTAGTTGAAATTTTTTTTCTGAATAGAAGTATCATTGGAAGTGGTTCAGTGCACGTTCATGACATCATTTTGTTAAACTTGTTGTTATTTTATATGATTGTCTGTATACGGACCTACGCTTCAGGAGCGACACAGCTGCAGTGGTACTGTACTTGCGTACGGCATATTGGAGCGGTATACTGGATGGTCTTCGTTGACTTCGTTAACGATGATTTTGAGCCGTGTGCATTTTGTCCCAATTTTTCCATTTTTTTACACATACTGTAATTTAATGTTATGATATTATCGATTTTCATCTAAAATTTATATTTATATTGTAAGGAATTGTATTTTTTCAGCAAAAGTGACTTCGGAATTAGATGAGTGCTATTTATGACATTATTGTGTTAAGCTTATTCTCATTTCATATCATAGTCTGTATGCGTTCCTACGATGTCGGAGCGATACCACTAGCGCTGTCTTTTATTTGCGTGCGGCAGGACGGGCGACACTACAGGATGGTTTCCATTGATTCCTTTATCCTTCGACTTTATCTTTCGACACGTCTGGCGAGGTCTTGTTTGTAGCTACGTACGGCTGGACTGGGCGACTCTACTTCATGGTCCACGTTAATTTCTCCAACCTTGATATATTACCGCACGCATCTTTTTCCAGTTTTCCATTTACTTATACATCCTGTAATTAACTCTTACGATATTTCCTATTTTTTACGTAATTATCAATGTTCAATTTAAAATATTGCATTTCCTTGGAGTAGTGTCCTTGGAATTCGTTGAAAGTACGTTTATGACGTTATCTTGATAATCTTATTGTTATTTTATATGATTGATTTTGTAGGTACCTACGCTTCCTGTGCGACACGACTGGAGAGGCCTCGTAGCTGCGTTCGGTAGATCGGTGAGTCACTGCTGTATGTTCTTTGTATATAATTTTAACCTTAATATTGTACAATATTAATTTTTTCACAGTCATGTATTAAATTTCATATGCTGTAATTCAGTGTTATGGTATGTTCGATTTGTCATAATTATAAATTTTTGTTTAGAGATTTGTAATTCTTGGTAACCGTGTCTTTGGAAATAGTTGAGTGTACATATATGACAATTTTCTGTCAAGCTTGTTGTTCCATTATATGATTGTCTATATGCATACCTACGAGTCCGGTACGGCATGGCTGGATTGGTTTTGTAGTTGCGTTCGCTAGATCGGAGCGACAGTGCCGTTAGGTCTTTGTTAATTTCACTGACCTTGATATTGTACTGTTTGCATTCTTTCTCTGTTTTCTGATGATGTGTACATACTGTAATATACTTTTATGATATTTTAGATTGTCTTCAAAATTTCAAGTTTTTAATTTCTGAAAATGTATCGTACATGAAAAGTGCCTTTGGAATTAGTTGAGTGTACGTACATGTCGATAATTTTTTAAACTTATTGTTACTTTATATGACTGTTTCTATAGGTAACTTCGCTGTCGGAGCAACACGACTGACGAGATCTTGTAATTTCGTACCGTAGATGGATGCGGCACTATGGATTGTCTTCGATAACTTCATTAGCCATTATTTTATACCGCTTGTATTCTTTCGTAGTTTTCTACCTATTTATAAATAATGTTATTTTGTGTTACGATATTTCTGATTTTTAAAAATTTTTAATGATCAATCATTAATATAAAAAAATTGTATTCCTTGGCAAAAGAACCTTTGGAATTAGTTGGGCTTACGTATATGACGGTATTTTGTTATACTCATTTATATTTTATGTGATTATCTGTATACGTACATACGATATCGGTACAACACGACTAGCGAGGTATTGTAGTTGGGTACGGCAGAACGGATCGGCACTACTGAATGGTCTCCGATTATTTCTATAACCTTGATTTTGTATCGTATGAATTTTTTTCCAGTTTGCCACTTATTTATGCATTCTGTAATTTACTGACATGATATTTTCGATTTTTCGTCAAAATTTTTAATCTTTATCTTAAAAAAATGTACATCTTAGGAAAAGTGACATTGGAATTAGTCCAGTGTACCCGTATGACATTATTTTGTTCATCTAATTTTTATTTTGTATGATTGTCTGTGAATGTACCTATGCTGTATGCGAGAAACGACTAGCGAGGTCTTGTAGTTGCGTAGTATAGAACGGAGCGAGACTACTGGATGGTCTTAGATATTGTTTTTAAGCTTCATATTGTACAGTATGAATTTTTTCCCAGTTTTTCATTTTTTGTACATACTGTAAGTTACTGCTATGATATTTTCACTTCTCCTGAAAAATTCATTTTCTGAAACAAAAAATTGAAGGATTTGAATAAAATCGGAAATATCATAACAGTAGACAGCACAATGTAGAAATAAATATTGAATACCGAAAGAATGCATTCGGCACAATATCAAGGTTAGAGAAATTCACGAAGATAATACCGTAGTGTCGGTCCGATATGACGAACGCAACTCCAAGGCCATAACAGGCGTGTCGCCCCGTATGCGTATGTTCGTTTAAAGAAAATTATGTAAAATAGAAATAAGTTTCGTCATAATATTGGCATAAACGTACACTCAACTAATTCCAAAGACCTTATACTGATAAATACAATTTTGTAAACCAAAAATTGAAAGTTCTGAAAAGAACTGGAGATATCATAATACTAAATTACTGTATGACGACATAAACAGAATACTGAAAAATAATGCACACGGTACAATATCAAGGACAAAGAAGTCATCAAATACCATACAGCACTATCGCTCCTATATTCTGATCACAGCTGCAAGATATCTCCAACCGTGTCGCTCCGGAAGCGTAGGTGCCCACCAGCACAATCGTATAAAATAACAACAAATATAGAAAACTAATTTCATAAACGTATACTCAACTAATTCCGAAGACACTTTTCATAAAATGTACAATGATTGATATTAAAAATTGGGTATTTTGAAAAAAATACGTGAGTATTGAATCAGTAAATTGCAGTTTATATAAATAAATGGAAGAATGCGAAGGAATGCATACGGTAATATATCAAGGTTAAAGAAATTAACGAAGGCCATACAGCAGTTGTCGCTCCGACCTAGCGAACGCCACAACAAGACGAATCCAGTTCTGTCTCTCCGGCGGCGTAGGTACATATAGAAACATTCACACAACGTAACAACAAACTATTCAAGATGTGGTCATAAACGTGAACACAACTAATTCCAATTGCACTTTTATAAAGAAATACAATTTTTTCAAACACGGATTACGAAATTCTAAAAAAGCATCGAATATATCATAACTGTAAAATACAGCATGTTAAAATAAAAAGAAAGCTGCGTCAGAATGCATACGGTACAATATTAAGGATAAAGAAATTAACAAAGATCACCTTGGACTCCCCACCGATCTGTCGCATGAAACTACAAGACGTCACTAGTCGTGTCTCTCTGGCAGCGTAGGTACGTATACCATCAATCATTCAAAAGAACAAAGAATTTATCATAATATTGTTTTAAGCGTACACACAAATAATTCCGTAGACACTTCTGCTAATCAATACAATTTCTTATGCTAAAGATTGAAAATTTTGGTGAAAATCGAAAATATCATACACTAAATTAATGTATGCATAATTAAATGGATGACTGGGTAAAAATGCATACGGTACAATATCATGGTTAATGAAATTAACGAAGATCATTCAGTAACGTCGACCCGATCGGCCATACGAAACTGCAAGACCAGTCCAGTCGCGATATTCCTGCAGCACAGGTACACGTAGAGACAATCCTATAGAATAACCATGAATTTAACGAAATATTGTCACAATCGTTCACTCTACTAATTCTATGGCACTTGTTCTAAAAAATGCAATTATTAAAACAAAAAGGTTGAAGTTTTGAAAAAAAATGGGAAATATCATAACTGTAAATTACAGTATGTGTAAGAAAATGGAAAACTGGGGAAAATGACAACGGTACATAATCAAGTTTAACGAAATAAACGAGGGCCTTCCAGTATACCGCGCCGATATGGCTTTCGCAACTGCAAGACCACTCCAGTCTTGTCGCACAGGAAGCGTAGGTACGAATACAGACAATCGTATAAGACAACTGTCGGTTTAACAAAATAATGTCATAAACGTACACTCAACTAATTCCAAAGACAGTTTTACTAAGAAATACAATATTTGAAATTACCAATTGGAATTTTGTGAGAAATCGAATATATCAATGCAGTAAATAACGGTATGTAGTACTAAACAGAAAATCGAACAAAATTCATACGTTACGATACCATGATTAAGGAAATTATCGAAGACCAGCCAGTATTGTCCCTCCGATCTGCCAAACACAACTGCAAGTCCACTCTTGTCTTGTCGCACCGGATGCGTAAGTAAGATGCATGCCGGCAATCATATCAAACAACAATAAGGTTAGCAAAATGTTGCCATAAACGTACACTCATATAATTCCCAAGACACGTTTACTGGGTAATACAATTTTTTATATTAACAATTGGATATTTTGAAGAAAATCGGAAATATCAGACGAGTAAAATGCAGTGTGTCGAAATAAATAGAAAACTGCGGAAGAATGCGTACAGAACAATCTTATTGTTAATGTAATTAACAATGACCACGCAATATGCCGCCTCCATCTACAGCACACAGCTACATGCCCCGGCCAGTCGTGTAGCTCCGTCAGCGTAGGTACTTATACAGACAATCATATCAAATAACAATATTTTTAACAAGATAATGTCATAAACGCGTACGCTCAACTAATTTCAAAGGCACTTTTACTAGGAAATATAATTTTTTTACATAAAATTTGAAAATTTCGAAGAAGAACGAAAATATAACAACAGAAAGTTACAGTATCTATAAATAAATAGGAAACTGGGGCAGGATGCATATGATACAAAATCACGGATAAGGAATTAACTGAAACCATACAGTAATGCCGCTTCGATCTGCCGTGTACAACTACAAGACCTCGATATTCGTCTTGCTCCGGCTGGGTTGGTACGTATACAGACAATATTAAAAATAACAACAACCTTAACAAAATACTGGAATAAACGTAAGCTCAGCTTATTCAAAAGGAACATTTAGAAAGAAATACAATTTTTTAAGATAAAAATTTAGAATTTTCTAATATATCGAAAATATCATAATATTAAATTTCAGTATGTATAAATAAACAGGAAACTGGGAAAAGATGCACACGGTACAATATCAAGGCAATAGTAATATCCGACGACCATCATATAGTGTCGTTCCCATCTACCGAACGCAGCCACAAGACGACTCCAGTGGTATCGTGCCGGCAGCGAAGATACATATGGAGACAATCATATAATGTAACAGGTAATATAACAAAATATTGTCACAAACATATGCTCAACTAATTCCAAAGGCACTATTCATGTACGATTCAATTTTTGAAATTAGAATCTTGAAATTTTTAAAGGAATCGAAAATATCGTAACAGTATATTACAGCTCGTGTTCAGATATAGAAATGAGTCTCCATTTCAGTGACGGGCACCTCAACTTCATGTGTGCATTAGAAGGTCGAACGTCAAACGTTTTGAGAACGTTACCACATTATTTTAGAGGCGAACGGCTAAGCCAATAGCTTCACCCATCCTGTGATTTCGAAAGTCAAATCAAGTATTCCGGGTGTAAATCCGCAGAACAGCATTCGGAATAGTATTGGAAACGTTCAGATTCAAACCGTAGAAGAAGTGTACCAATACGTAGAGAGTGAAGCTTTCCACCTAGGGCATTTATTTTTCGAGAACCTAACCTGCTGTATCGGTAGCATAACTACTAGTTCGGAGATACAAATTAGTATATGTTCTAGTGACGGGCACCTTAATTGCGTGTATGAATATGAAAATCGATGGTCTATCCGCTTGAGAACGTTACCACCATCTGTGAGACACAAAGGGCCATATTAATAGCTCCACCTGTCCTGTGTTTCCGATAGTCCAACCTGGTATTCCTGGAGGAAATCTGCTGAACAGCGTTGACAATACACAAATTAATATACTGTATGAATATTAAGGCAGACCGTCATACCGTTGTAGATCGTTACCTATTCATATAGAGTCAAACTTTTCCCGAAGGCCTTACCTTCCGAGATGCTAACCCGCTGTATCGATAGTATAACATCGTGTATAGTGGATAAAGTTACAACAGATTTTAATGACGGGCACCTTAACTTCATGTGTGAAATAGAAGATCGGGAGTCAATCCGTTTGCCTACTTTGGCACCTCCTTTGATAATCGAACGTCTACGTCAGCAGCTTCACCTATCCTATGATTTCCGATCGTCAAATGTGGTATCCGAGGAGTAAAGCTGCTCTACAATATTGGCATATTAGTCACCCTGCTTCA
The DNA here is from genome assembly GCF_051020765.1 of Lasioglossum baleicum. Classification (NCBI taxonomy): domain Eukaryota; kingdom Metazoa; phylum Arthropoda; class Insecta; order Hymenoptera; family Halictidae; genus Lasioglossum; species Lasioglossum baleicum. The sequence goes on from NW_027469566.1 coordinate 86,819, forward strand.
CGGCATAAATATTAAAGTACACAGTCAAATCGTTGTAGAACGATATCTATTGGTTTAGATTCAAACTTCTAACCGAAGGTCATACCTTCCGCGATCCGCACCTTCCTCGTCGAGAGTATAGCCTCGTGCTCAGAGAATGAAGTTAGTATTCATTTCAATGACGGGCACCTGAACTTCATGTTTGAATTAAAAGATCGAGTGCCAAACGGCTCGTGATCGTTGCCACCTTCTCTGCGAGACGAGGGGCTAAGTCAGTACCTTCACCTATCCTGTCATACTGAGATTCATACCAGGTATTTATGGATTAAATCCACTAAACAGTATTGGCTATTGACATCTCAATTCGCGACACGAATATGAAGGTTGACAGCCAAACCGTCGGACAACATTACGAATGGGTATAAAGTAGTTCCTTTCGTAGAATGCCTCACCATCCACGAACCTAACCCGCTGTAGCGAGTTTCCTGCTTAGAGCTCACGGAAACAAATTAGTACACATTTTAGCAGACGAAAACCATATTTTCATGTTTGAGTGGCATTATCGTGAGTTAAACATTTCGAGAACGTTCCCACCTTCCTTACGGGAGAAACGGCTAAGTCAGTAGCTTCACCTACCCTGTTATTTCGATAATAAAACAAGGTATACCGCGAATCAAGTCAATGAACAGTATTGGCAATAGAAACCATTTCTCGCCGTATGAACATTAAAGTACAGATTCTAACCGTCGGGGAACATTTGAAATTGGTATGAAGTCAGCCTTCTTACGAGTTAACTCTCATTCCGAGGACCTAACCAGTTGCACCGAGTGTTTCGCTTAGTGTTCTGGCATACCAATTAGTAGACATGTTAGCAAACGGATGCCCTATATTCTTGGATGAAAAGAAAAATCGACTGTTAATCCTTTCGAGAACGTCACCACATACTTTGAGACTCGAACGGCAAAGTCAATAGCGTCACCTATCCTGTGACTGCGATAGAAAATCCAGGTATTCTGGGTGTTCGTCCGCTGTCCGCTATTTACCTTATTCACCTTATTTTACGGTATAAATGTTAATGTATAAATTCAAACCGTTGTAGGACGTTTGGTATAGGTACAGTGACAAACCCTTCACAAAAGGCCTTACCTTCGTGAAGCTATCCCGCTGTATCGAGAAAATAACTTCTTGTTCGGAGAAGGAAATTAGTATGCATTTTAGTGACGGAGACCTAAATTTCATGTATGAATTAAAAGTAACGGTATTCAAATCACTCGAGAACGTGATCACACTTTCGAGGGTCGAACTCACGAATCACAGGCTACACCTTTCCTGTGAATCCGAAAGATAAACCGGGTATTCTGGGAGCAAATCCGCCGAACAGTTTTGTCACTGGATAGCTTAATCCACGGTATGAATATTGAGGTAGAGAGTCGGAGAAAATTATCAATTTGTATAAGGACATTGGTTATACCGAATACCTTACGTTCCGTGAACCAAGCCCGCTTTATCGAGAATTTTAGAGACCGTACACTTAATTTCATACGTTAATTAGAAGATCGAGGGTTAAACAGTTCGAGAACGATACCTACATTCCACGGACAAGGTAATAGCGTCACTTATCCAGGGATTCCGATAGTCAAACCAGGTACTCCGGGGTAAGTTCCCTGTACGGTATTGGCAATGGACAACTTAAGTCACGGTATGAACAGTAAAGCTGACAGTCGAACCGCTTTAGATCGCTGCTCATTGTTATGGAGTGGAACTTTTACCGAATGCCTTGCCTTCCGAGAGTCAAACCCGCCGTATCTGGAGTACAGCTTCGCGTTCAGAGAAAGACATTAGCATCCACTTTAGTTTCGGGCGCCTTAATTCCATGTATGAAGTAGAAGGTCGAGTGTCAGTCCGTTACAGAACGATACCACCTTCTTTGCTAGTCGACCAGATATGTCAATAGCATTAGCTAACCTGTGGATACGAAAGTCATATCTGCTACACGGGGGTAAACCCGCTGAAGCGTATTGGTAATAGACACCTCAATTCACGGTTTGAATATTAATGCAGACCCTAAACCGTTGTAGAACGCGAGCAATTCCTATAAAGTCAAACGTTTATCTCTAGGGCTTACCGTCCGCGAAACTCACCTGCTCGATCGAGAGTATAACTTCGTGTTAAGAGATAGAAAATTATTTTACTTTTAAGTGGTGGGCACCTTAATTTCATGTGTGCATTAAAAGATAGGATGTCAAACCGTTTGAGATCGTTGACACCTTCTAGCAGAATTGAATTGCTGTGTCAATAGCTTCTCCTACCCTTGTGACTTCGAGAGTCAAGCCTGGAACTCCTGGAGTTAATCCGCTGAACAGTATTGGAAAGAGACACCACAATTCACGGTTTGATCATTAAAGTAGAGATTCAATCTGTCGAAGATCAGTGTCAATTTTTATAGAATCATGCCTTTTGACGAAGGCCATACATTCCGAGAACATAAGTGGCTGTATCGAGATAATAATGACGTGTCCAAGGAAACAAATTATAACGCATTGTAATGATGTAGACCTTAATTTCATGCACGAATTATAAGAGCGACCGTCAAATCGTTCTACAACGTTTACACCTTCTTCGACAGCAGAAGTTCTAGATCAATAACTGCACCTATCCTGTCATTCCGAAGGTCGCCTTATTTCACGGTATGAATATGAAGGTATAGATAATCCGTTCGATTACGTTTCCACTTGGTATATAGTAAAACGATTTACCGAAAACTTTAATCTTGCGCAAACGTAGCTCGCTATATGGCGAGTGTAACTTCGTGTTCAGGGAAACAAATTAGTACACACTTTCGTGGCAGCACCCTATCATTCATGTATGAATCAGAATATTGTTCCCCAAACCGTTCGAGAACGTGAGCACCATCTCTGATAGCCTAACTTCTAGGTCAATAGCTTCACCAGTCTGTAATTACTATAATCAAAAGCGGAATGCCGGGAGTAAATTCGCTGAAAATTGCTTGCAACAGGCACCATAAATCACGGTACGAATATCAAAGTAGTGTGCCAATCTGTTTAAGAACGTTACCAATTGGAATAAAGACCAACACTTACAGATGGCGTTACCTGCGTAGAAACTAATCCGCCGTTTCGAGAGTATAACTTCAATGCTCAGCGAAGGAAATTGGCCTTCATTTCAATGACGGGCACCTAAACTTCATGTATAAATTAGAAAATTGAATGTCAAGCTTTTCGAGAACGTTAACTCCATCAGCGAGACACGAAAGGCTAAGTCAATCGCTTCACATATCCTCTGACTCTCAAGTCAAACCAGATTTTTTGGTAGTGAATGCGCTGTACAGTATGAGCAATAGGCACCCTAATTAACGGTCTTAATTGTAAAGTAGAGCGTCAAACCGTTTGAGCGCATTACAAATTGATATAAAGCCAAACGTTTTACCAAAGGACTCACCTTCCGCAAACCTCACCGGCTTCATCGAGGGAATAAGTTCTTGTTCAGAGAAAGAAGTTAGTATTCTTTTCAGTGGCGGACACCTTAGCATCATGTACGTATCAGAAGATTGATGGCCAAACCGTTTAAGAATATTGCCGCCACCTGTACGGGTCTAACGTCTAGGTCAGCAGCTACAGCTATCCTGTGATTCGGAGAGTCATATCAGGTAAAAGGGGAATAAATCTGCTCGACAATGTTGACAATTGCCACCTTAATTCACGGTATTAATATTAAAGTACGGAGTAAAGCCGTCGGAGAGCATTACCAATTCGAATCAAAACATACGTGTTTCCGACTACAGTTCCATCCGAGGACCTAACCCGCTGTAGCGGGTGTCCTGCTTAATGTTTGCGGAAGCAAATTAGGAAAGATTTTAGAGGTCGGATACCACATATTTGTGCATAAATATCAGAATCGGGAGTCAAAGCGTTCGAGAACGTTACAAACTCCTTTGAGATTCGTATGGCTATGTTATTAGCCTCACATATCCCATGAATCCGACAGTGACATCAGATATTCTGGGAGCAAATGCGCTGTACGGTATTTGCAATAGACACCTTCTTTCACGGTTAGCATATAAAAGTAGACCGTCGAATCCTTTGAGACCGTATCCAATTGGTATAAAGTCAAACTTTTTACCGATGGCCCTACCTTTCGAGAAGCTAACCCGCTGTATCTACGGTATTATTTCGTGTTCAGAGAAGCAAATTGGTATACATTTTAGTGACGGGACCCATGAATTCATGTATGAATTAGAATATTGATGGTGAAACCGTTCGATAACGTTACCACCTTCTTGAGAGTCGAACAGCACAGTCAACAGCTTCACCTAACCTGAAATTCCGTGGATCAAACCAGGTACTCCAGTAGTAATTTCCGTGTCAAGTATTGGCAATAGACACCATAATTCGCGGCTTTAATATTGAGCTACAGAGTCTACGCCTTGCAGAACGTTACCTGCTGGTATAATGCCAAAAGTTTTACCGTAGACCTTACATCCGAGAACCTACTACACTGTTCTGTGAGTAAATCATCGTGTCCAGAGAAACAAATTTGTATACATTTTATCACACGGAAACCTTATTTTCATGCATGAGTAGCATAATCGAAGGTCAATCCGTGCGAGATCGGCACCATCTTCTTCGAGAATCGAATGCTAGAACAATAGTTTCACATATCGCGTGATTCCGATAGTCAGATCAGTTAATCCTGAGCAAATCCGCTGAACAGTATTGACAAGAGACACTTTAATGCACGGTTTGAATATTAAAATAGAGCGTCACACCGTTTGCGAACGTTACCAGATAGGATATGATTATGGTTAAAGCGTTTCACTTTATACAAATTCGCCCACGCCACGTCGAACAGTTTGACGCTCTGCTTTAATATTGAAGCCGCGAATTGAGGTGTCTATTGCCAATATTGCTCAGCAGGTTTACGCCAGCAATACCTGCTTATACTCATGCTATCGCAGGTTAGATGAAGGTATTGACATAGCCGTTCGTCTCTCACAGAAGGTGGCAACGTTCTGGTGCCGATTGACCCTCGATCATCTAGCTCATACATGAAGTTATGGTGCGCGTCATTGAAATGAAAACTATTTTCCTTTTCTGAACACGAAGTTATGCTCTCGATGAAGTCGGTGAGATTCGCGGAAGTTAACGCATCGGAAAGTGTTTGACTTTGTGCCAATTGATAACGTTCTAAATCGGTTTGACGCTCTATTTTAATATTCCAACCTTAAACAATGGTACCTATTGGCAATACTGTTCAGCGTATATGCTCCAGGAATACCTGGTTTGACTCTTGGAATTGCATGATCGGTGAAGCTATCGACATAGCCGTGCGTCTCTCACAGACAGTGGCAACGTTCTCAAGAGGATTGACCCACGACCTTCTAATTCATAGAAGAAGTTAAGTTGCCCGTCACTGAATTGAAGACTTATTTCTTGTTCTGATGACGATGTTATACTGCAGATGAAGCCGCCGAGGTTCGTCGAGAGTAAGACATTCGGAAAAACGTTAGACTTTATAGAAATGGGTAACGTTCTCAAGCGGCTTGGGCTCTATTTTAATATTCAAACTGTGAATTAATGTGTCTATTGCCTATACTCTACCGCGCATTCACATCCGGAATACCTATTTTGACACTCTGATTCCCAGGATTGGTCAAGCTGTTGACTTAGCCGTTCGTCTGCCACAGAAGGTGCAACGTTCTTGAACGGTATGACCCCACGATCTTCTATTTCATAAATGATATTCAGCTGTCAGTCCATAAAATGTATACCAAATTGTTTTTCCGAGCACGAATTTATACACTCGATACAGCGGGTGCTCTTTCCTGGAAGGGATGATCTTCTGTATAAGCTGCGACAACCATATCTAGTGATATCATTTTCGAAGGGACTGACTCTCGGCACCAATATTCGTACTGTGAATTAAGATGGCAATTGGTAATACTGCACTATGGATTGACTCCGGAATGCCGGGTTCCAATCGCAGAATAACAACATTGGTGAAAATGTTGACTTAGCCGTTCTGTTGTGAAAAACGATTGTATCGTTCTCGAACGGACTGAATCTGGACTTTCCGATTCATACATATAATTACGCTGTCCGTCTGCTAATATATCTACTAATTTGTTTTCATGAACACCAATGTAGACAATCGCTAGTTTGGGGTTGGTTCTAGGAAGGTAATTTATTCTATAAAACGATAGATTTTATACCAGTTGATAACGTTATCGAACAGGTTGACGCTCAACTCTAACATTCATACAATGAATTGAGGTGTCCATTGCGAATACTCTACCGCGAATTTACACCCTGAATACCTATTTTGACTGTCTCGTTCCTGGGATAGGTCAAGCTGATGACGTAGCCATTCGTCTCCCACAGAAGGTGGCATCGTTCTCAATCAGCATGACCCTCGATTTTCTAATTCATATATCAAAATAACGTGTGCCGCTGCTATAATATCTACCAATTTATTTCCGTTAGCACTAAGCATGACACTCGCTACAGCGGGTTAGGTTCTAGGAAGGCAATGTATTCGGTGAAAACAATGACTCTAAACCAATTGGTAATGTTCTCCGACGGACTGACCTTCTACCGCAATATTCAAACCGAGAATTAATGCGTCTAGTGCCAATACCATTCGGCGGATTTACTCCCGGAAAAGCAGCTTTGACCCTAGGAATCACAGGATGGCAGAAGCTATAATCTTAGCCGCTCGAATCTCAAAGATGGTGGTTACGTCCTAGATCTGCTTGACCCTCCATCATCCAGTTCATACATGAAGTTAATGTGCCCGTCACAGAAACGAATAGTAATTTCGTTCTCTGAACACGAAGTTATATTCTTTATGAAGCGGCCGAGGTTGTCAGATGGTAAGGCCTTACCGTGAAGGGTTTGACTTTATAGGAATAGGTAACGTTGTCAAACGGTTTCAGGCTCTACTTTGCTATTCAAACCGTGAATTAAGGTGTCTAGTGGCAATAATCATAACCTTATTTACTCACTGAATACTTGACTTGAATCTCCGAATCGCAGGATAGGTGAAGCTATTGACTGAGCTGTTTGAATCTCAAAGAAGGTGGTAACGTTCTGGAAGGGAATTGGCAATAGACACCTTAATTCACGGTTTGAATTGTAAAGTAGAACGACAGACCGGTTGAGTATATTTCGTACTGCTATAAAGTCAAACGCTATACCGGAGACCTTACGTTCTGAAATACTAACCCGCTTTATCGACAGTATAACTTCGGGGACTGAGAGAGAAATAAGTATTTATTTCAGTGTCGGGCACCGTTACTTCGTGTACGAATTAGAAGGTCGATGGTCGAACCGTTCGAGAACGTTGTCACCCCCTTTGATTGTCGAATGGAGAAGTCCATACATTCACCTATCCTTTGAATCCGAGAGTCATATCAGGTATTCCCGGAGTAAATGCTTTATACAGTATTTGCTATAGACACCTTAATTCACGTTATGAATATTAATGTAGTGTGTCATGCTATTGTAGAACGTTACACATTGGTATCAAGACATCCTTCATACCGATGGGCTCACATTAGAGAAGCTAACCCGCAGTATCGAGTGTATCATTTCGTGATCAAAGAGCAAAGTAGTACGCATTTTAGTGACAGGCACCTTAATTTCATGAAGAAATCAGAAGATCGCGTGTCAGGCCCTTTGCGAACGATGCCTCCTTCTCTGAGAAACGAGCGGCTAAGTAAATAGCTTCACCTATACTATGATTCCGAGACGCAAACCTGGTACGCCTGAGTAAATCAGCTGAATAGTATTGGCAAGAGGCGCCTTAATTGACCATATGAATATTAAGGTTGAAAGTCCAACCCATGAAGAACATTACTGATTGGAATAAAGTCATCCTTTTTACCCAGTACCATACCTTTCGAGAACCTAACCCGCTGCAGCGACTGTGTTCCTTACTTTTCATGTTTCCAAATTAGTAGACATTTTATCAGACGGACACATTATGTTCATGCATATATAGGAATATCGAAGTCCAACCGTGCGAGAACGGTTCCACCTTATTGGGGAGTTCCACATCTTAGTCATTACCTTCTCCGATCCTGTGATTCCGAGAGTCAAACCGGGTATTCCTGGAATTAATCCCCTGTACAGCATAGGCATTAGAGACCCTAATTCACGGAATAAATATTAAAGTACACAGTGAAACCGTTTTAGAACGTTACCTATAAGTATGCGTTTAAACATTTAACCGGATAACATGCCCCCCCAAGAACCTAACACGCCGTAGGTAGTGTCTTGCTTTGTGTTCACGGAAACATACTAGTAAATATTTTAGCAGAGGGACATCCTGTTTTGTTGCATGAGCAGCGGAATCGAAAGTCAAACCATTTGAGGACGTAACCACCTTCTCTGAAGTCGAACAGTTATGTCAATAGCATTACCTATTCCTTTATTCTGAGTGTCAAACCAGGTATTCCAGGAGTAAATATGCAGAACAGTATTGTCAATATACAGCCTAATTCATGGTATGAGTATTAAAGTACAGTGTCAATCCGTTGTAGAAAATAACCAATTGGTAAACGTCATACTGTTTATCGCATACCTTACCTGCCCGGAACATTACCCGTTGCATCGAGGGTACAACATTGTGATCAGAGAAACAAATTAGAAAACATTTTGGTGACAGGCACCATAACTTCATGTATGAATTAGAGGATCAAGTTCGATACTGTTCGATAATGTTATCATCATCTTTGAGAGCTGCCGAGCTAAGACAAAAGCTTCACCTATCCTATGATCTCGGAAGTCAAACCAGGTATTCTGGGGGTAAATGCGCTGTACCGCATTGGCAGTAGACACCTCCATTCAATATTAAAATAGAGCGTCAAACCGGTTGAGAACGTTACCACCCTCCTTGAGAGTCGAACGGGTAAGTCAATAACTTCACCTAGCCGGTGATTCGGAATATCAAGCGAGGTATTCCGGGTGTAAATGACCTGTACAGTAATGGGAATTAACACCTTAATTCACGGTATGAAAAATAAAGTACATATTCACTCCACTGTAGACCGCTACATACTGGCATGGAGTCAGACCATTTACCGAAGGCCTTACCTTCCGAGAACCTATCCCCCTGTTTCGAGAGTGTATCTTCGTGATCAGAGAATCAAATAGGTACACATTTTAGTGGCCCGCACCATAACATCATGTATGAATTAGCAGATCGAGTATCAAACCTTTTGAAACGTTACCACAATCTGTGTTGGACGAAGGGCTAAGTCAATCCCTTCACCTATCCTATGATCTCGGAAGTCAAACCTGGTACCCCTGGAGTAAAGGCGCTAAACGGTATTGGCATTACACGCCAAAGTTCGCGGTTCGAATATTACAGTTGAACGACAAGCCGTTCGAAAACTTTTCCAGTTGGAAAAATCTAAAACTTTTCATTGATGCCCTTACCGCCCGAAAGCAAAGTGCAGCGCATATACAGTAAAACAAGGTGTTCAGACATGCAAATTATTATTCACTTCAGTGACGTGCACCCAGACCTTATGTATGAATGAAAAGGTCGATGGTCAAACCTCTCGAAAACGTTGCCACCTTTTTTCAGGGACCTACGGCTAAGACTATAGCTTCATATATTGTGTTTTTCCGAAAGTCAAACCAGGTATTGCTCGAGAAAGTCCGCGGATCAGTATTGTCAATAGACACTTTAATTCACCGCTTGAATATTAAAATAGAGCGCCAAACCGTTTCAGATCGTATTACATCCTGTGTTTCAGAGATGTCACACCAGGTATTACGGGTGTAAATTCGTTGAACAGTATTGGTAATAGGCATCTTAATTCACTGTTCGAATGTTGATGTACAGCGGTTGTCGAACATTACCTATTCTCATAGATTCGAACTTTTAACCGAGGGCATTACCCTCCAAACAGCCTAAGCCGCTGTAGCGATTGTCTTTCTTAATGTTGACGGAAACAAATTGGTAGATATTTTAACAAACGGACACCACATTTTCATACATAAATATTAGAACCGATAGTCAAACCGTTAGAAATTGTTACAATCCGGTTTGAGAGACGGGCGGCTTAGTCCATAGCTTCACCTATCCTGTCATACCGGAAGTCAAACGAGATATTCCGGGAGTGAATCCGCTGTTCAGCATGGGCAATGGACACCTTAATTTAAGTTGTGAATATTAAAGTAGGGATTCAAGGCGTTGGAGAACATTGCTAATTGGTATAATGTCGTTCTTTCTACCGAATACATGTCCTTCCTCGACATATCCCACAGTAGCGAGTGTCATGCTCACGGATACAAATTAGTAGACATTATTGCAGAAGCACACCTTATTTTCATATATGAATTATAAGATCGAGTGCCAAATCGTTTTAGACCGTTCCCACCTTCTACGACAATCGACCGGCAAGGTTAATACTTGCACCTATCCTGTGATTCCGATTGACAAACCAGGTATCCCGAGAGTAAATGCGCTGAACAGGATTGGCAAAACACACCTTAACCCACGGTATAAAGGTTAAAATATAATGTCAAACCGTTGTATAACATTACATATTGGCATATGATTCGTTCGTTTTACCGAAGGCCTTGCCGTCCGAGATCGTAACCAGCTGCATCTAGAGAATAACTACGTGTTCGTAGAAGCAAGCTGGTATACATTTTAGTGCCAGCACCGCAATTTCTTGTGTGAATTACAAGGTGGAGGGTCAGTCCGTTCGAGATCATTACCACCGTCATTGAGAGACGAATGGCTAAGTTAATAGCTACACCTTTCCTGTTACTGCGACAGGAAGTAACTCCAGGTACTCCGGGAGGAAATCCGCTGAACAGTTTTGGCAATAGACACCAAAGTTCACGGTTTGATCACCAAAGTAATGCGTCAAACCATTTGAGAGCGTTACCAATTGGTATAAAGTCAAAAGTTTATAGAAGGCCTTACCTTCAGCGAACCCCACAGGCTTCATCGGGAGTAGAAGTTCGTGTTCAGGAAATGAAATTAGTATTCATTTTAGTGGCGGGCATACCACCTTCTATGAAAGTCGTACGGCTAATACAATAGTTCCACATATCCTGTGACTGCAGTGCCAAACCCGGTATACCGGGAGCAAGTCAGGTGAACAGTTTTGGCATTTGTCGTCTGAATTGACAGATTGAATATTAATGTCGAGTGTCAAACCGCTGTGGAATGCTACCTGTTCTTATAGAGTCAAACTTTTTACCGAAGACCTTAACTTTCGAGGAGCCTAACCCGCTGTAGGGAGTGATTTTCTATGTGGCCACGGATTTCAATTAGTAGACATTATACCAGACGGACACTTCATTTTCATGTATGAATAGCAATATCGGAGTTTAACAGTTCCAGGACGGTACAACCTTCTTTGCTAGTCACACAGCATTGTCAATAGCTATACCACATCCTGTGATTCCGCAATTCAAGCCTGGTAGCCCTGGGATAAATGCGCTAATCAGTATTGGCAAAAGACCTCAATACACGGTATGAATTTTAATGTAGAGTGTTGAACCATTGTTGAACGTTACATATTGGTTTGGACTCATTCTCTTTATCTAAGGCCTTACCTTCTGATAAGCTATCCCGCTGGACGTAGAGTATATCTTCGCGTTTAGAAAACACATTAGTATAGGTTTTAGCGGTGGGCGTCATAATTTCATGCATGGCTAGAAGGGCCGGGGGTCCAATTGTTCTAGACCGTTACCACCTTCTTTGAGAGTCGGACAGATGCGCCAATAGCTTCACCTATCCTGCGAGTCCTAGAGTCAGACCAGGTATTCCGGGATTAAATTCACTGCACATAATTATCAAGAGACACCTTACATCACGGTATGAATATTAATGTAGAGAACCCAACTGTCGGAGAACATTACCAATTAGAATAAAGTCATTCACTTTACCCAATTCCTTACCTTCCGAGAACCCAATCAGCTGCATCGATTGTGTTCCTTAGTATTCACGTGATCAAATTATTAGACATTTCAGCACACGGATATATTATTTTCATGCATATGTAGGAATATCGTGGGCAACATTCCGATAATGTTGCCACCTTCTATCAGTGTGACACAGCTACGTCCATACCTTCAACTCTCCTGTGATACCGATTGTCAAAGCAGGCAATCTAGGGAGTACATCCGCTGCACAGCAATGGAAATAGGCACCTAAATTCTCGGCATGAGCATTAAAGTGGGAAGTCAAATCGTCGGAGAACATTACAAATTGCTTTAGACTCATTCTTTTTACAGACTACGTTACCTTTCGAGAACGTATCTCACGGTATCGACAATACGATTTCGCGTTAAGGGAAACAAATTAGTATACATTTGAGTGACGGGAAGCTTATTCTCATTGATGAGTAAGGAGATCGCGAGTCAAATCGATCGAGAACGGCACCACCTTCTTTCAGGATCGATCGATTTTAATATTAATACCGTGAATTAATGTTTCTATTGACTATAATGTTCAGCAGATTTACTCTGGAACACCAGGTTTAACTCTTGGAATCTCAGGATAGGAGAAGCTATTGACTTAGCCGATCGATTTGCAAAGAAGTTTGAAACGTTCCCGAACGATTTGACCCTCGATCTTCTAACTGATACACGAAATCAAGGTGCTCGTCAGTAAAGTGCATATTAATTTTCTTCCCTGAACACAAAGTTATATTCTCGATACAGCTGGTTATCGTCTCGGTAGGTAAGACCGTCGGTAAATAGTTGGAATCTATACCAATAACAATGATTCATGAACGGTTAGACTTTGCAGCTTAATATTTATACCGTGAAATAGGGCATCTGATGCCAATACTGTACAGTGGATATACTCCCGGAATACCTAGTTTTACTCTCAGAATGGCTGGATAGGTGTTGCTATTGACATAGCCGTTCGTCTCTCAATGAAGGTGGTAACGTTCTCGAAACGTTTAACACTCGATCTCCTAATTCATATGTCGAAATAAGGTATGCATCTGCTATAATGACTCCAAATACGTTTCTGTGAGCACTAAGCATGACACTCGCTAACGCGCGTTATGTTCTAGGAAGGTAACGTATTCTGTAAAAAGAATGATATTTTCCAATTGTGATGTCACCCAACGGATTGAGCCTCTACATTAATATTCATACCGTGAATTAAGGTGACTATTACCAATACTGTTCAGCGGATTTACTCTGCAATTTCAGTAACGACCTGTCGGAACCACGGCTATGGGTGAAGCTATTGGCGCAGATGTTCGGCTCTCGAAGTTGCTGGTAACGTGCTCGAACGTTTTGAAGCTCGATGTTCTAATTCATATATCAAAATAAGGAATACCTCTGCTATAATGACTCCAAATACGTTTCTGTGAGCACTAAGCATGACACTCACTAACGCGCGTTATGTTCTTGGAAGGTAACGTATTCCGTAAGAAGAATGATACTATTCCAATTGGTAATGTTCCCCGACGGATTGAGCCTCTACATTAATATTCATACCCTAAGTGAACGTGTCTATTGCCAATACTGTACAGCGGATTCTCCT